>NC_081436.1:62083554-62328858 GCF_949786415.1 Peromyscus eremicus
GGGGGAAGGTATGTGGTGGGGGAAGGTCTGTGGTGGGGGAGGTCTGTGGTGGGGGAAGGTCTGTGGGGGGGGAAGTTCTGTGGTGGGGGGAGGTCTGTGGAGGAGGGAAGGTCTGTGGTGGGAGAGGTCTGTGGAGGAGGGAAGGTCTGTGGTGGGGGAGGGGAAGGTCTGTGGTGGGGGGGAAGGTCTGTGATGGGGGGAGGTCTGTGGGGGGGGAAGGTCTGTGGGGGGGGAAGGTCTGTGGTGGGGGGGGAGGTCTGTGGTAGGAGGGGAAGGTCTGTAGGGGAGAAGGTCTATGGTGGGAGGAGGTCTGTGGTGGTTGGGAGGGGTCTATGGAATTTGACCTCTGGCAGGGATAGGAGTGAAAATGGAGGGAACATAGATGGGGGCTAGTCACCTTAGCACCCTACAAAGTGAGGTGAAAATACACTCATGCCCATACTCAAAACTGTGGCAGGCATAATTTAGAGACTGTGAGTCCTATAATGCCCACCTCTAAAGACTGCCGGGCATGGTAGCACACGCCTTTAATCCCAGCACTTGAGGTAGGCAGATCCTTTAAAACTGAGGCCAGCCTGGGCTACAGATGAGTTCCAGGTCAGCCACAGCTACAGAGTGAGACCCTGTATCAAAGAAAGAACTTAGGCTTAGGTCAACAAGATGGCCAGTAAAAGATGCTTCCAAGCCTGAGGGCGTGAGTTCAATTCCAGAAAACCATATGGTAAAAAGAGCCAATTCCCACAAGCGTCCTGACTTTCACATGGGCGCTGTGGCACACCCATGCTCACACACACAATGAACTTCAGTTAAAGAGACCTTGCCTCAGTTTCTTATTCCAGCTTGAAGGTCCCCGCCTGGAGGGCTCAGATGAACTTAACCACAGACACTGGTGGAAATTTGGGAACTGTCTTTTTGTTATTGTTAGACTTATTTATCTTACTTTCTGAGTGTTTTGCCTGCATGGATTTATGTGTACCATGTGCATACCTGGTACCCAGGGAGGACATAAAAGGCATTGGATCTGGAACTGGATTTACAAATGCTTGTGAGCAATCATGTGGGTGCTGGGAATTGAACCTGGGTCCTCTGCAAGAGCAGAGGTTAGCAAAAGGCTTAAGCACTGCGCCATCTCCAGCCAGGGAATGTGGTTTTTTGAAGCTTGGCTTTAACCTTCAGCTACATAGTTTCTCCCTGAACAATTTTCAAGCTGCAGTTCAAGTCGAAGTTCTGAAATCATAGGAGAAAAAGCTGATTTTATGCTTTGGTCTCAGGCTGGAAGCAAGCAGCCCAGTCTCCCATGAAGCTTCTTGCGAAAACTCAGTTCAAAGGTAAAGTGTGTGTGTATGTGTTTGCATGTGTGTTTGTGTGTGTGTGTGTGTGTGTGCAAGTGCACTTGTGTGAGTGTGCATGTGCACATCTGCATGCACACGCACTCCGCATTCACACATGCTTGGGGAGCTCTCTGGAGGAGAAAAGGCTGGAGGCGAATGGGAGGTAATAAAGAAGAGATTTATCTGAAGAGCTAGAGAGGCGGGAAACTACTGCCATCCCTGAAAACTTAACCCTGAAACAGTGTTAGAGCTGAACCGCCAGACATGCCAGCAAGACGCCTTTATTACTTGTCTTATTTGAACTGAGCCCATATTTCTATTTAATTGCTTCTCTCATTTTCTTGAGCAATAATTATAAGACTAACTTTTCAAATAAAATAAAATTGTTCCTCTGCTCTACACAGGCGGTTACAGGACAGGTTAGGGCAAGTCTCCCCGGTCCTTTGTCCCGGTCTCGGGGTTTCTGAGCACTGGATTGGATTAGGAAGACAGTTCTTATCCCAGAACTTGTCCTGATTTGAGGAGAACTCACTCACACAGTAGACCCTTCTCCCTGTCCCCTGTGTGTCTCCCTCAGTCCACCGAAGCCCTCTGTGTGGGGGGCTGAGGGAAAGGAGGAAAGGGAGTATCTTAACGCTTCTACGGAGTCTATTAAATTAGTTTCCAAATGTCCTCTGGTGACTCTCTAACCTAGTCACTGGCCAATCTCTGCCATTGGTCCAGGGAGTTACCGAGGTTGCCACGAGGAAAATATCCACAAAAGCCCTTGTGTTGTATCAGAAATGAAAGCAAGTATCTTTTTACTGCTTAATACTTTATGATGCCCGGTGAAAAATCTGCCTTCTGCCTACATTCACTGGGACCACAGCCTCAGTCTAAAGAAGGGGTTATGACCATAAATATAAGAAAAGGTATTTTTTTATATGAATAATGTTGCTAAACCCATCTATTACTGCCTATACTTTCAAGAAATGTCTGGAAATTTTTAAATATGCTCCCCAGTTCCTCCTACTCCTCTCTGGGTCTAGGAAGCTGATCTCCACAAATTCTACGTCTCGGGGCCTGTGCCCCCTGGCCTTGGGTTCGATCTACCCGTGAGAAGCCCGGGCAGGGAGCTCAGAAGCAGGAAAGCCTGGGCACTTCTCCCAGTTGGCACTGAGCTTGTGGCTGGCTGCTGCTCCTCCAGGGTTCCACCTCCCAGTGGAAAGCTGCTTCCTCTGTGGTCCCAGCTCCCGCTGGGTGGCTTCCCCTCTGGTTCTCCAGCCCCTCAGATACCATCTGGATTGCCTCCCAATACGCCATCCTTTCCAACCTTGGCAAGGAACTACCTGACTACTTGGCATGGTGTCTGCCTTCTGTTTGGAACCTGGGTAGACGGTGCTGTCCGGTGCCTGCTTAGTCTCCAGAGAGCAGATACTGCATTGGGGAGTATACGAGAATCTCAGCAGACTCAGTTCTTCTTGACTGGCAGGCAAGGTCTCTCAGATCTTTCCCTGACCACCTACTCTGCAGCAGGTATACACGGGAATGAAAAGGACTTGGGACAGAGCTGCAGATAACAGGTCACTATAGAGTCACATGACACCCCCCCTTTTCGAGGGCTCTTGATCATAATGGGCCTGAGTTTTATTATGTAGAGGGGACAAGGGTTTATCCGACCTGTTTGGCTCAAACACAGGGCTGGAAATGTCTTAGAATCTGGCACGGTTGTTGCAAATGCGTTGCTGTTGTTATAGAAGTTAGAGCTGATGGAAGGGAAATGCTGTTCTCTGCTCAGCCTGACTGATGTGCAGCCTGATCTGTGCGCTAAGTGTGTTAACGCAGATAGCATGCACAATCCAGTGCCTGGCTTGGCAAAGGGCTACACAAGCCCCTGCTGTGGTCACTGCACTGGGCTCTGACTGGCAGCCTGCCAGCTTGCCAGAGCCTAGAGAGTCAAGCAACTTACCGATATCGAGGACCCTCTGCTTGGCTGTGTGTTGCCGGGAATGCCAGTATTTCCAGTATTTCAGCTGTTCGTCTCGGTTTTTGTCTTCACTGAAGACCACCATCACCACACTCTACAGGAGAGAACAGAAGCCATTACCCTCTGTTCAGCATCCCACTGCCTCACACAGGCCCCACGTCTGGCAGCTCCACCATGGGTGTGTTTCTAGAATGTACCTTTTATTGTTTAAGGAAAGTATGAAAAGCCAGGTATGGTAGGAGCTCTGGCCTTTAATCCCAGCACTCGGGAGGCAGAGGCAGGCAGATTTCTAAGTCTGAGGCCAGCCTGGTCTACAGAGTGAGTTCTAGGACAGCCAGGGCTACATAGAGAAACCCTGCCTCAAAAAGAAAAGAAAAAAAAAAAAAAAACAAGTCCAGAGAATAGGGCCAGGAGATGCCTCAGTGAGTCGAGGTGTTTGTTGCCAAGCCTGACACCTGAGTGAGACCTCAGAGACCCACAGGGTGGAAGGAGAGAACCAACTCCCACAAGTTAGCCTCTGAGCAGGCACTTGTGCATGCACGTGCACACCCATACACACACACACACACACACACACACACACACACACACACACACACACACATTAGAAACAGCACAGAGACACAGAATCCTGTATCAGTTCTTACTGCATCACCATAAACAATCAGACAAAGTAACCTGACAAGTTGGTTGGTTTGTGTGGTTAGCTAGAACACCAAAGGCGTTTGGTCTGCACTGGGCGTAAATAAGTCTGAAACCTTGTGTCTGAAATGGAATTGGTGCCATTTGTAAAGAAGCAGGCATCCACCTCTCTCCCACGGAAGTGCCTCAGGCCGGAGTGGAGCAGGTAAAGAGAGTCACACAGGAAATACAGAAACGCTAGGAGACAAACTCATTGATAAACAGAGATTTAAAACCTCCACTAATTTATAACCCAAAAGTCCAAGGGCAGCTGTACACTTCAAAAAAAACGTGGCTTTTCTTTACATGAGCTAGAGAAACTAACTCTATTTCACAGAAATAATCCAAACCTCACTTCAGTCCTGAATTACAAACAGCCCCCATTAAATTAATTTATATGTATTCACTGTCATTTATGGAATGCAGGCGGCAATGCCCCTGTCTCAACCTCCAAAGTGATAAAATTATAGGTAAGAGATACCAAACCTGGTTCAGATCACATTTTCAGCCAAAATGGAACAAAAGGAGATAAAACTTCCATATTAACCAATTTTTTTTGTTTGGTTTGGTTTTGGGGTTTTGGTGGGGGTTTTTTGTTTGTTTGTTTGTTTGTTTTGTTTTTGTTTTGTTTTTGAGACACAGTTTCTCTGTGTCTCCCTGGCTGTCCTGGAACTTGCTTTATAGACCAGCCTGACCTCGAACTCACAGTGCTGGGGTTAAAGGTGTGCGTCATCATACCCAGCACAAAATTTTCATATTAAAGGACTTCCATGATCCCAACAAAGTAGAACTGTTGGGGAAATTCAAGCTGTTGTCTCATCCTTAAATGGCTGCCACCTTTTCAGAGTGTTCACATGGTACTTGGAACTCATGCACATATGATTAAACTCTTAACCTGGGATTTAAGATTTTTTAAAAGAAAAAAAAATGCATCCCAGGTATTCTTCCCAGACACCCCTGTCTGGAATGGAGACCCCTGGGAGAAATTTCTCTGCTTTTCATCCCTTCAGGAAGCTCCACAGAGCCGTTTCTGGTCGTAGTTGGTTTCCTTGGTGGTGCTGGGGATGGAGCCCAGAGCTCACACAGACTGGGACCAGACAAGCCCAGCCCAATGCTTAGAAGAGTCAGGAAGCTGGCACCTGGGCCGGGGCCCCTCCCATCTCAGCTGCCGCCACTTCCTAGCTTCTGAAAGCCAAGTTCTCGTATGTGTACTATTACAATAGTACAGGGAGTGATGTTATTACTATTAAAAAGGGTCGTGGTTAGTTTCAATAAGTTATTGGATATGCGGTGCCTAGCACAGTCCCTCATATGACGAAGACACTGTCACTGTGTGACCTGTTGACGCAGCGTGCCCTCCATCCTGGTTCTGGCCACAGGGTTGGAGCGTGTTAATGTTGCCCACAATGGACAGTGTCCTGGAACCTTCTGACCTCCGATGGGCTCACCGTGCATAGGAGCCTGGCAGACATGTGGTGGGGTCATTGTGCTCTAGATGTGCTAAGGTTCCCTACTTCTCAAGCTGAAATGCTTAGTAGGACTCAGCTACGGACAGAACACGGTCCTCTCAGCAGCACAAAGCAGTTTATAGGAAACTGGGAAAATCTGTTCTGCAACACACCAGGAAAGTCCTTCAATCCTTTCTAAAGTCTGCAGTAACTTTCCTTTCAAGAAGAGATGAGTGAGCTGCCCCCTCCCTGTTGGGAGAGGTAGACATGCCAGGCACTGGCAGGCTCCCAAAACAGACAGTGAGGGGCTCCAGTGTCATTTCCCACGGATGAGATTGATACTCATGACCTGAAATCCCTCCAAGCCACTGCAGGTGGGGATCGGACCTCACCTTGTGAGTCCTGGGTGCGCTGGGGGCTGCAGAAGGCTTTGTAAGGCTTGTAATGGTCCAGGGCGAGGCAGGAAATACTCTCAGCCACCCTGCACCCACAAACACATCCTGATTTACAGATCAACTGAAAACAACCACATAGCCTACCAGCCGTGAGTGAGGTCAGAAGAATTCCTTGGATACAGTGAAAAAGCATGTTCAACCAAGTTGCTCCCCTGGGGTTTATCGGTTACTGATTAAAATGATAAACTGAGAGCCAATAGGTTCTCTTGCACCAAACTGTCTGAGTTATTTATTTTGGAATTTTTTTCCCATGCCATTCCACAAGGATGTGAGGGAGCAATTCCACCCCTCCAGTCACCCCGTACTTTTATTTTGAGAAATGCGGTCCGTACCCTGACTTTGCTGATGGGGTGTCGGAAGCATTTGTTGTCTCCGGTCTCACTGAGTGTTATGGCATAGAACTGTCCTTTGTTGAGGTAGGTCATGGGGCCCTCCCCCTGCTTCTGACGGAGAGATTTGGTGGCTTCCAGGGTGTACTGAAATGTTCCACTGCAAAGAAAGAAGAAAGAGCAGCCAGCTCCCTTGAGCATTCCTACCCCCGAGAAGTTTCATGTCAACAGTATTTTATATGAATACTAACAAATATTTACTATACAGACAACATACAGAATATAGCAGCAGAAATGAGTGCAGACCAAGGGTCAGTGCTACACAACACACACAGTATTTTTAACCGTGGCTCATAAACTAGATGGTTTAAGTGGGGAGAAAGTCCAGGATGTGCTGGGCAAACTCATGCCCAAGAACCAAGGGCAGATCTTGGGACATTCAGCTTAAGAACAAGTCAAACATCACTGCTTCTCTTCATTTTATGTATCTGCCCAGTTTTCTTTGCATCTGCCACAACTTGCTTAAAAATATTTCAAAATATGAAAATTCAAAATAATTCAAACATTCACTACTAAGCATTGAATTCCCTCCCTAACAGGGCTGTTTTCCTCCATTTTGTTTGTTTGTTTTGCAATAAAGGGAATTAAAGCTACGATGTCACACGTTCCAGGCCAGGGTCCTATCACTGAGCTACATCCTTGGCCCTTTCGTGTTTCGTTTTGAGAACGGGTCTTGCTGCGGCTTACGCTTCCCTGGAATTTGGTTGTGACCAGATCTACCTCAAACCCCTGAGCCACTGGCATCACAGGCATGTGCCACAAAAATTGGCCTGTTTCTTGTTTTAAAACCTGCAAAAAGATTCATGGTGAGGCCGCTCCACATCAGGGGCTTAGAGGAGACGGCTTGCGACGATTGGTTTACTGCCTGCTTTTGCAAATAAGGTTTTACTGGGACAAGAGTGTCTGATGTTTACTGTCTAGCTCATTGCAGAAAGAGCTGCAGGTCTTTGCTCGAACAGTTTCTCTGATATTTTTAAGATATAATCTATAAAATAAAAAACATTGACTTTTCCTAATTCTGTAGACTGTATCGATTGCTTAAAATTAATATAATAGGTATGAACCATATATTTTTTTTATTTAATTTGTTTTGGTTACACTGTGGGATAAACCACAGAAGGGGACCATTAATAAACTCTGCACTTTGTGAATCACTGGTCCCTCTCCACTGGGTTAAGAACTTCAGCCCACTCACCCCTTAGTCTCCAAAGGCTTGGAGCAAAGATCACTCAAATGTGACCTCACTTACAGGATTGGGATGAACTCTGCTTTCTCTGTTAGATACTTTGAAATGTTTTATTTATATCACTTAAGATTTTCTTTTAAATCTTTTTATTTGACAAAAATCTGAGGTTGGAGCTGGAGAGATGCTTCAGTGGTTAGGAGCACTACTCTTCTAGAGGACCCAGGTTTGGTTCCCAGCACTCACATGACAGCTCACAACCATCTGTAGCTCCTCCAGTTCCAGGGGATGGAACGCCCTCTTCTGGCTCTACGGGAACCAGGTACACATGTGGTGCACAGTCATATATGCAGAAAAAACACCTTACACAGAAAATAATAGAATAAAAAATGTAAAAGGCTATCAGTTACATGCCTCCCCTGGTGACCTACCTTGTTGTCTGGTCATACATGTACTCTTCAGCACCAACAGAAGCACTCCGAAATTTCTGAAAATTTTAAATTGTAGAATTAAACCAATAGGCTGAGAATGTATATAAACATTAAAAAAAAATGTAAATAATAATATAGTGGTAACCATTTCCTGTTCCCATTTCATCATCTCCTGGGGAGGGGAAAACGTTTCGGATGCTGTGTCTTCAAACATAGAAACCATGTCTTCAATTTTATGTTGTCTCTAACACTTCATTCCAAATGTTACAAATTCAAAATTAATGGAAGACCAATTGCAGAGACAAAATGACAGAGCAAAAGGCACACTAGTGCAGAGGTTAGAAGCATAGTTCTAGGGTAGGACCACCAAGGTTCAAGTTTAGCTCATTTACCTGACACTCATATAGAATTGTGTGGTATTTTCTCTGTTAAATGCTACTCATACGCTGTGGTGAGGCCAGCCTGGTTAAGAGAGTGAGTTCCAGTTCAAGCATGATGGGTAGAGCATGAACATTTTATATGTGTATTAAATCCTAGTAACTAGTAACATATTGGCTGTACCCAGGATCCTCTAAGCACCTCTCTTAGCAGATGTTTTTAGAGTAGATTTTGGGAGGAGGCTCTAAGGTTAGTAATGCGAGTAATCCATGGAGTCTGCTTAAAGGGTAAAGGAATTTATTAGGGAAGAAACTTCACTACAGCACAGGAGATTTATCATAGGGTCCTGGAAGGCCCAGTTACAATCCCACACTGCTCTTCTGCCTTGTCTGTCTCAGCATCCAAACCCACGAGGGAGAGAAGAGATCTACCAAAGTGTGTGCATCTCAGGTCTGAAGGGTAGCCCCAAGCCACGCCCCAGGGGCAGGTACTTCAAGGTCATAGGCAGGTAGGGCAGTTACCTGCTACATCTCTAGGGGTGGTGCTTCAAGGTCATAGATAGAACAGCTACCCACTACAGGTTAGTGTTATACAAACAGCAGTCTGGGTCCTGGTGTGTGTGTGTATGTTGCTACCTTTAGACAGTTTCAGTTTTTAATGCCAGGCTAAGTGGCATCTTTACGTTTTCCTCCAACCTCCCCACATGCCGTGGCCCATGCTCACACACAAGAACACACACACACACACACACACACACACACACACACACACACACACACACTCTTGACCTATAAAGCAAATATAATATTGGTGAAAGGGCATACACACACGTTGTCCACACATCTGGTCCTCCCTCTCTGACTCTGAGTTGTCCATGGAACCCCTCCTTCCTCCCACCTCCATTCTTTGTCCAGTACTTCAAGAGTTGCCAAATGACCTTCGCAACCCCCACCCACCGTGTCCAGAATTCAGCATGCTCTTACTCTGCAGTTTCTATTGACATATTTACAATTCTTTATATCTAGTCGTATTCCTCAGACCCAAGAAGACGGTCTTCCCTCAAAGTTTAACCACCCACACGAACCCGTGCACACTGCACAAGTGTTGGTTGACTGAGTAATCATGACGGGGAATCGAATGCATTGGTTTGTGTTTCTTTGGCAATCAGTCAATCTGCAAACTCTTCAGTGAGAATTTTCTAGAGCTTCACCATCTGCTTGGCACCAGAAGAAACATAGAAATTATAAAAGATACCGTCTTGGCCTCAAAAAAAAAAATTGGTTGAGAGGAATAAATTTACATAAGAAGCAACAACAAAGTAAACTAAAATAGAGCAAACAACTGGGCATGAAGTCCGTGCTAAATCACTTATTCATTCATGTATCCTAGAGGAAGCACGTAGAGTGGGCACCGTCAGGAAGAAACAGGAAGTCTGTGGAGATTCCATCATCTGTGGCTTTGGTTGACAAAAGGAGCTGAGAAAGTAGTAGTTCAGGTAAAAGGGGGCCACCCTGAGTCAAAGAAAGAAAGGCAAGGGGTACAATCGCGGAGCATCCATAGAGCCAAGGATACAGCCATGGACAAATTAAGAAGGAAGGACCTCATGGTCTAGATCCTCACAGTCCACCGCAGTAGCCGCTAGCCATATGTGCTATGCAAACCTAAGTTGTTGAAGACTTGACTGCTCACTTACTCAGCCAGCTAGCCACTAAGGTGTTAAATCTGGCTATCAACTCATCCCATTGGAAGGCACAAAAGGACATGTTCATTGTTACAAAAGTTCTGTTCGGCTGAGCTGGTCTATGGTTAAGAATTAGGAAATTTTGAAGTAGGACAGTTCCATGATGCTTTCAAAGGCATTTGAGGAAATGGCTTTGGATAGGAAGGATGATTTCCAAGGTTTGTGTTCAAGGACTCTGCAACAATCCCAGCAACCCTGGAGAGTCAGCATTAGAGCATGGCCCATATGAATCTCTCCACACCACCAAGCTTGGCAGCCTAAGGATGGCACGGGACTCGGAACACACTGGACTTGTGAAGCCCGTGATTCTACTCTCCCAGGTGGTGTGAGAACATATGATACTGTGAGAACTTATTCTCTCAAACATTGTCAGTAAATGCAGGCCAAAACCAGAATTCTGCTCCAGCTCATAAATGTATATGTGCAGTAAAAAATAAATAGATAGATAGATAGATAGATAGATAGATAGATAGATAGATAAATAAAAAGCTGATGCCAAGTGTGTGACTGTCTTTCTTCAATGTTAATTTTTCTTTAATTCTATTATGTTATTTTTATAATCTTTTTAAAAAAACTAAGTAGATTAGAAAACATCACAATTAGCTAGGTGGTAGTGGTGCATGCTTTTAATCCCAGCACTTGGGAGGCAGAGGCAAGCCTGGTCTACAAAGCAAGTTCCAGGACAGGTTCCAAAGCTATACAGAGAAATTCTGTCTCAAAAAAACAAAAAAATAAATAAATAATTAGAACCAGATGCTTCATTAGGGCTTTCTGACCACAGCTGTCGGGGTCCTCCACTCCACGCAAACCTTTTAATATTATTTACATTGTGATAAAAAAGCCAATAGACACAGTGTCATGTAAAACATCTACAGATTTCTTATTCATTTGGACTCGGTAAAGAAGGTATGATACTGTGTGTACAAACCACACGTAGGGCCGGCCCCATCTCTGGCCAACTCAAAACAAACAAGGTTATTAGGGGAGATTTTTTTGCTTCATAACACTTTGTCTGGGCATTTTTTTCACCATGCTGGCCCTTTGCTTATATATTATGGTTTCCAATTTGATGTTTTTATGGTGTGGTGTGTGTGTGTGTGTGTGTGTGTGTGTGTGTGTGTGTGTGTGTATGCAGATGCGTGCACTCTCTTCTGCTTTTTCTTTGGATTTTTTCCCTGTTTATGTGCTTTTTTTTTTTCTGCTTTGTTTTCTTTGTCCATTTGCTTTCTAAAGAGAGAAAAGTCATGGAGTTGAATGGATGGGGAGGTGGGGAAGATCTGGGAGATGAGGAGGGGAACCGTGGTTACAACACATTCTATGAAAAGGATGTATTTTCAATTAACAGGTGTGATAACATATATTAGATCCTTACATACCAGCATATTTAAAATAAGTATTAGCATTTTAGTTTTGTTCTTGAGGAGAGAGGCAAAGAGAAGACATCGGCTAAGACTATACCACAAGAAGACAAGAACTCTTTACCTGTGGGGCAATGTGATACAGCTAAACAAAGCTGTGTCTTTCCTCACTCAACACTGGTTTCAGCTTTACCACTTTTGTTTGTTTGTTTGTTTTTGTTTTTGGAAACAGGGTTTTTCTGTGTAGCTTTGCACCTTTCCTGGATCTCACTCTGTAGACCAGGCTGGCCTCAAACTCACAAAGATCTGCCTGGCTCTACCTCCCGAGTGCTGGGAATAAAGGCATGCGCCACCACCGCCCAGCTCAGCTTTACCATTCTTTCAATCTTCTGCCCAATTATGCTGAAAATTTTCTTCACACCAGCTGATAAATCACGTGTGATAATTACTATATTAAACAAGACCAGAGCGGGTCCCATTTTCATGAATGTTTTTAGTCTAGTACGGGAGAGCATTCATCACACTCATGAATAAAAAAATCCAAGGCTAGGATGTCTGTCCTTTGACGGTAGCTCACTCGCTCACCATGTGTAGGGCCAAGTTCAATCCCCATTACAAACTGTGCTACCGATGTGCTAGAGCACGTGTGTTCCATGAGGGCATGTCGCAACCAAGGAGGACCCATACCACTTCCTGACTGCTACACACAGCAGCGATGTTTCCAGTGTGACACAGACAAGACTGACAGAGAGGCACCATCCTCCCCTGAACTCCACGTTCACAATGGCAGCTACCAAAGCGAGCAGCAGTTCCTCTGAGTAACTGTAGCTTTCTGAGCAAAGACACCCTTGGCCGGCCATGTCGGAATCACGCACCTCCAGAACAATGGTTACAGAGGTCCCCAGGTTTACATTACACAAGATCCAACCCAAACTGCTCCCTTGCCTCGTACTCTCTCATTTGTCAATGAATGTTGTCAACTCAGCCAGTCTCAGACATTCTGGGGTTTGCTGGAAAGAAATACTAGTCTTTAGATAAGTTTTCCTTAATCAAATTTTCCTGGTGAACGACTTCACACTCATGCTTACAATCACCTGGCAAGGAGAAGGCCAACGATCACAGATCCATAGATCTATGATCTATGTCACAGATCATAGATTCATAGATCATTCAACTCACGTCACTTCAGTGGAAAAACATCTGCAAAGCAAACCCTGATTTTCCGAGACAGAAAGAACAGCTGACTAGTGAGCAGGACTTCCCTTTCATATCCAGCAAGTTTACTAACTCAAGGACTCCAAAAAAGCCCCAAGTACAAGGTTCCTTCACAACTTTCTTTATCTCCATCACACACATATCTGATAACGTGTCCCCCAAATAGTGTGACAGCTCCTTGGTCCACATCCACACACTCTTCTGTGACTTACATATCTCTGCACCAATGGCAATCCACACACGAAAAATCACGGACTTCCACGGGACTGAGTGAGGCTTCAGCTATGTGCTGTTCTCTAACAGCACCCCTGAGAACTTGGGGGCAAGTCAAGTATTCTACAGTATCAGACTGCAAGATCCCTTACTCAGATTAAAACTCCAAAAGGTTGGTGCTGATCTTAAGTGTTGTCACATAAGCTGACTGGCATATATTTTCCCCCTTTTTATTACAAGGCCATTAAGTCTAGTTGTAAAACTACCAAATTCAAGGAAACGTGATAGCCCCTTGGGGTAGAGAATTGCTTAGCTCTGACTGTGCCCCCCTACCCCCCGAGTTCAGAGAATGTGACAGGCACTCATAAGCACCCGGTGGCAGCCATGGCAGGGTTGCTAGTGTCCCTTTGAGAGTGACTGCTGCTGGCCAACCTGAAAGATAAGCCATATCTACTGGGATAGATAAGGAACATTCAGATTTTAAACAAACACTGGGTGGGTCATTATCTTATGCAATAGAATTAATAAGAATCTTAAAGTGACACTCTTCTCCGAGGAGACAGGTGAGTAACAGTTTGCCTACTGGCTACGATGACCAGTCCTCCTCCACTAAAAAAACACAGGTGACAATCATGACATGGTTGTCACTTAGAATGCTGCTGCTGCTGGGGTGTGACTGTGTCCCTTAAAATTCCCGTGTAAGAACTTGATCCCCAACAGTGTTAGGAGATGGGTCATATAAACCGGCCTCCAGTACTGAGCGTGAGTTCGTTACTGCAAGGGTGGAGCTGTCGTGAAAGCTAATTTGTCATCTATCACACGTGTGTAGCCTTTCACCCTCCTGCCATGAAACAGTCGTCATCAGAGGTGGCTCACGGCTCTTCGGTGTCTCTGTCCCAATGGCACTGAACAGGAAGCCCGATGAGAGCACTTGGCATGGCGCCAGTGTCCCTGCCTCTCTTGAGAAAAGCAACAGTCCCTCCACACACCACTTTATAGGCCTGGAAACGCCCATGCCATTCACTCATCATCGGGGAATGCTCCCCCATGACAAAGCATGTGCTCACTGCAGTCTAGGTCAAGAATCGGAGAGCTGGCCCCCAATGATATCCTCCGTGGACAACCTAAGAGTCCATGGCAGTAAGTGGACACAAGAATGTCTTTTCAAAATTAATAAATGGTGCTGGAACAACGAGGTATCAGGATACACAGGGGACCCCAGCCTTGCTTCACACCATGTCTAAGATGGGCCAGAGATGGCTCAGCAGGTGGGGTCTGACAAGCTGAGTTCAGTCTCCAAGATCCACATGGTAGAAAGAAAAAGTAACTCTCGAAAGTTGTCCTCTGACCTCCATCTGCCTGTGCACACACAATAAACACATCAAAAATAATAATTAGGCCAGGCAGAGGTGGTGAATGCCTTTAATCCCAGCACTCAGGAGGCCAAAGCAGGCGAATCTCTGGGTTTGAAGCCAGCCTGGTCTACAGAGCGAGTTCCAGGATGGCCAGAGTTACACAGAGAAAACATGTCTCAGAAAACCTGATGATGTTGATGATGATGATGATGATGATGATAAATGCAAATTCAGAGCCAGGTGCATTGTCCCAGCTTTTAGTCCCAGCACTTAAGCAGCAGAGACAGGTGAATATCTCTGCAAGTCTGAGGACAGTCTGGTCTACATATCGGGTTCCAGGACAACCAGGGCTACATAGACCCTGTCTCCAAAAGACAGAAATAAATACACTTAGAAAAAAACTATAAAATTATTTTTTAAGTGGATCAGAAACCTATATCTAAGGGGGAAAAGTACCAGCTATCCAGAAACACACACAAGAAAATTGTCAAGATGTTGGTTTAGACACACATATGAGAAAATTATCAAGATATTGGTTTAGACACGCATGAGGAAATTGTTAAGACATTAGTTTAGACACACATGAGGAAATTGTTGAGACATTGGTTTAGACATACACATGAGAAAATTGTTGAGACATTGGTTTAGACATACACATGAGAAAATTGTTGAGACATTGGTTTAGACATACACATGAGAAAATTGTTGAGACATTGGTTTAGACACACATATATGCACATATGACATTGTTAAGACATTGGGTTAGAAAAAGACATCTTAACATTTAAAAGCATAAACTATAAGACAAATTTAACAAGATAAATTGATCTGATTACGTAAAGATACAAAGACCCTGGGCTTAAAAGCACATAGATGATAAAAGCTTATATCCATTCCCCTTACCTAAAGATATCTTTATAACTTAATAAAAGAAACTGCCAAAGACTTGAACAGACACTCCACATAAGATAAAAGGAAAGGCAAACAATTACATGAGACAATACTCAGACTCATGAGACATCACAGAAATGCAGGTTGAAAACAGAATGGCCACCACCGAATTATCACTAAAATAGCTGAAGTCAGGCAGACTAGTCATGTTGGCACGTGGTATGGAGAACAGGAATACTCTTACATCACTGATCAGAATAAAAATAACTCATAAATGCTATACTTTATCTATGTGCCTGATAAAGCACACGTATACCTTATAATCCAGCAGTTGATCCCAGCCCTAGGCACCCACAAGAAATGAAAGACTACACCTGCTAAAACATACACCTGTCTGTTCAGCAAAACATTAATCATGATAACCCCCAACTGGAAGCAACCAAATACCAACCAACTAATGGATTGGTAAACAAACTGTGATATACACTCACCTTGGGATCATCGATTTAAAAACACAAACTGTTTGCATATAAACAAAAATAGATAAATCCAAAAAATATGCTAAATGAAAGAAGACAATATGAAAGAATATATTGTATTCAACTTACATGAAGTTTTAAAGGAAGTAACGTTACAGTGACAGAGGCTGATTAGTGATTGCCAAGGGCCAAGAGAAAGAATACTTCAAGATCAGAGAGGTCCATTTTGAGGTAAGAACTTTCTGGATTGTGGTTCTGACGTTGACTACCCAATTGTATATAGTTACTAAAATTCTACATTTATGCAATTAGAACTTGTGAATCTAAACATGTAGATAAACAAAAACGGTTGCACTGTGAGTACAGCCTGAGAAGACTACGATCTCTCTATTTGTTACAAAGTACACACACATAAAGACACTGGATTGACAATGCCACCACCTGGGGTATTCAGTCTGACAAAAGCTGCAAAGAGCTACAGTGTTTAAAAATAACAACGGGCATGCAACATTTTTAGCCACTACCATTTGGAAAGTGTCAAAGAGATGAAGATGATAACTGAGAAGCAGTTAAGTGGAACTTGACCAAGTTTCTTCCTAACCCCTCAGAAATATTTAAGACTTAAACCAAAACAAAACATAACCTAAGAGACAAGACAGAAATATACCTCCACATATTTAAAAATACCAAATTACCAGCAAACGCATTAAAAATAACAAGAGTAGGTAAACAACCCCCTGAGCGGAAGACGGAGAGAGCTGTGTTCGGGACTCACCTCCGAGGCCCCGTCTTTGAAGCTCTCGCTGTAGGTGCTGTCGGGGGTGCTGCGCTGGTCGTCCTTGAGATAGGAGCTGTGGCTGGCTATGGAGGGCAGGTCGTACTGAGTCTGCTCAAAGATGACCACGCGCTGCTCCTCGCCGTCCGCGCGGGGATAGTGCACCGGGGGCGCCATGAACACGGGCGTGAAGTCCTCGGCTTTCACCACGGTGATGCCCGACACCGGGATGACGGCCGGGCTCTCGGTGATGGACACGCTGTACTGCTCGCGCTTCGAATTCTCCACGTGGTCTTGACTGAGGCAGAGGTTCACCGGGACAGTCTTCAGGACCTGCACTCGGTTCTCACCTCCGCTCAAAGTGCTCTGGGCTTCACTGGTGCCAAGACAGTTTCTGTGTGTTCAGACCCGGGACATGACAGAATTAGAATGCATCTCCACTTAAAAAACCCTGATAAAGCAACCGTGGCGGGCAGCCATCCTGCTAAACCGTGAGGGGAAGGGCTGATAGGAACTTGGCAATGGGATGTGGATCTTTGTGTCATTAGAACTAAGAGTGCTAACTACGTGTGCACCTGGGTGGCACAGAGTGAGGTCTCACAACCTTCTATAAAACACACACCCCACTTTGGGGAAAAAAAAAAAAGGTGTAAAGACGGCCCTAAATCTTACCATGTCTTGACATCTAACTTTCAGCTCTGCATAATCAGAGAGCCGGGAGACTGAATATCAGAATGGGCGGCAAGGCACACCCTTACTGACAAGGGAAATTCATCGTGGCAGAAACAAGCACAAGAGGAAGAAGGGTGGAAGGAACGGTCTAGAGTAAAAGCAGCTTTTAAAGCTTAACTAGCAGCCCTGCATGGTGGCACATGCCGTTAATACCAGTGTTCAGGAGGCAGAGGCCGGTGGAAGTTCCAGGCCAGCCTGGTCTACATAGCAAGTTCCAGGCCAGCCAGGGTTACACAGTGAAACACTGTCTTGAATAAATAAATAAAACCTGAACATCCAACAACAATAGGTAGATGTTATATGTTATTTGGACCTTAACTTGAACAATCAAAATGATAAGTATGAAGTTTTGTGACTTTTGAGGCAGTGACTTTAACTGTGAATTTGGCAATATTTAATATTGCTAAAGTAGTTATTAAGATTTTGTTTCTAATAAACTTTATTTATTTCTTTATAATAAAATGTCCCTCCAGGCAGTGGTGGTGCACACCTTTAATCCCAGCAATAGCAGAGCCAGGTGAGTTCAAGGCCAGCCTGGGCTACAGAATGAGTTCCAGGAAAGGTGCAAAGCTACACAGAGAAACCTTGTCTCAAAAATAACCCAAAAAAAGTCCCTAGTTTTTAGAGATACAAACTAGAAGTAAAGGTGAAATGATTTAACGGGGGGGGGGGGGGGGGGGGGGGGGGGGATTTGACGGGGTTTGAGGAGAACATGGTGGATGACAGGACAAACGCAAAACCTGTCATTGCTGCCTGCCCCATGGGATGGACTGGTGTGCTGCCTGACCCGTGGGATGGATTGGTGTGCTGCCTGCCCCGTGGGATGGATTGGTGTGCTGCCCCGTCGGATGGGGGGCGGGGCTCCTTGCTCCATCCTCTGCTCTGTGTATGAATGACACTCTCAATGGAGATCCCTGTGGCAGCTCATGCTTGCAATACCAGCAACTGGGAGGCTAAGGGAGGACTACTCAAGTTTGAAGCCAGCCTGGGCTACTTACTGAGTTCCAGGCCAACCTGTGCTATCAAGTGAAACCTTGTCTCAACCAGAGAGAGGAAAGATACAGCCATGGTAATTTGAAGGGTTGACAGGAAGGATATTTTTCACTACTTATGAAACAAAATAAGAAATTATCATTATAATATTTTCATCAGCTAAGAAATAACAGTCCATGGATATCCCAGCATTTAATTACTTTAGGGGTTTAAGGAAATGCTGAAGTACAATGGGATCATTGACCACCGCTGTGGTACGGAGAAAGAAAGCAGTTTAGAAAGTTAAGTTTGGGCAGAATATAATGAAATACTTTCATTTATATTAAAGAATTTGGGTAGAGATCAGGAATAAAGAGGAATGTGAGATTGCTGTAGATATTAAAAAGTGATCTTGCTAACAAAGACCCACTGCTCAGCTAAGCTGGGGAAGGAGCGTTTGTGAATGGTTCTCTGGAACAGAGAAGAGAAAGTGCAAGTTTTTATTGAGCTTCGTCTTTGTTCATTGTGAATTTGAGTTACTTTTATCCAGCATGTCCTATCTGGGGTTAACTGGCATATTGTGTTGAGAGAAAAAAATAAACGTTTGAATAAAATTGGTTTTCTCAAGAATCAAGCTTTCCCAGTTTTTCTCTTCATAAAGGAGATGAATAGTCTCTGCGCTTACCTACCAGGCAAGAGTTGGTGATTTTAGCTTTGATTTTTTTTTCAGATAGAATTTCACAGTGAAGCTTCAGAAAGAATGACTCTACGTAAGCAAGGACAACAGAAAGACACCTGACGATCTGTCTGAGGCTATCACAGATCTGCAGCGCTGACTCTAAAAACTAACACCCCAAGGAATAAAGCCTACAGGTCTGCAAACGCAGGACTGTAAGCAGTAAGCTGTTCTCATGGTTAAACAACAGAGTGGTCACATAGAAGACACAGTAAAGATTCAGACATTATGTTTAATGTGACTCCAGTGAGCCAAATGATGCCAGAATTCAGACCACCCATTTGCACCAGTATTTCATAAAGGCCCTGTTCTGAATATTTCATTATAAAATCTGTGTTAAAAAAACAAACAGGAAAAAAAAACCAAAACTGTGTTGCCATAACAAGACCGCCTTAGTGGATCCAAGCAAGACGAATATGATGAATGAATACCCTTGGGCATTCCTTCATCTCTTTAGCTGTAATCTAGAACTTCGCTAACCCTTTTCACCCAGAACCATCAATATTTGTGGATAACACACTGCAGGCTGGCTGTAAATGGGTTCGTCTACCAAAATAGCAAACACGGCAGTAACCCATTAGCCACCCGGGACCCTTTACAGACAATACTACTGGCCTTGCCAAAATATTCAAATTTCTCTTCAGTTTATTTCAGGCCAGATTTATTTTTCTACTTATTACAAAAACATGAATTTTAACCAAGAAGCACAAGTCAAAACATCTTTCAGTGTTCTCATTATCAAGAAAGTAAGCAAGCTAAAGAGCTGTATAAATCTAGTCGAATTGTTACTCTAAAAACTGCGTAGATCCCTTTTGGCCTCAGCGGCAGAAACAAGATGATTAAAGGAACATAGTCCTTTGGAAAGCGTCACAATAAGGCGCACACGCTGTGCCACCGATGTGCTCTGAAACCTACCACCATGTGCTCAGAAGTCAGCCTGTGGCAAAGGTGGCTGCCCTGCCAAGTGCACCAGGAGTGTAACAAGAGTGCCCAGGCTAAGAGACGAACAGTACCGGGACTGGGCGGATGAGGCACCTGAAAATTGTCTATGGAAGATTCAGACATGGAGTCCGTGAAGGGACAACATCTAAACCCCAGGGCAGCTGTGGCAGCATCCAGTTATTCTTGAGGATTTCAACCAGTCATAAAATAAATGTTCTGGTTTAAAAAAAAAAATATTCATAGATTCACTATATGGTGAACTACACTTCTAGAATAGTGTTAACTTTAGGACTTCATGCCACAGAATTTCAAGAAAAAAAAAACCTCTCAAATGGGTAATTAGAATAAAGTGAGAATCTCCGACAGGAGTCCCTCTCCATCCCACTGCAGGACAGCCTGCATGGGTGATTTTGGGGGCAACAGCTGAGCATTTCAGTCCCTTCTAGTCCCCTCTTTTTCTTCACCTAATCCTATCCAGAAGAGAAAGGCCCCTACGGTCACTCCAGACTGCCACAGCAAGTGTGAAAGCCTGCCGAGACCGACTGGGGGAGCCGTCTAAGTCACCACTGAAAGGTGACAAACTACACAAGCCAAGTGACATCCTCCATCTGGCTTCATCAGAAAGCAGGTTGTGATGTCCCCTCCCCTTCTAATCTTGGTTCATCTAGTCTTCTTGTTACCCAGCTTCTTAGCTCCTCCAGATG
The DNA here is from genome assembly GCF_949786415.1 of Peromyscus eremicus. Classification (NCBI taxonomy): domain Eukaryota; kingdom Metazoa; phylum Chordata; class Mammalia; order Rodentia; family Cricetidae; genus Peromyscus; species Peromyscus eremicus. The sequence goes on from NC_081436.1 coordinate 62,103,930, forward strand.
ACATACCACCTCCTAACATCTGGATGGTGCTGGCAGCTGCTCAGAGTCTCTACCTCTCTGGGCTCAGTAATTGCTTTTCCCTCACCAAGAGGAACTCTTGAAGAGTCTCATTCCCTTAAGGGCCAGACTGCAGGAAAGAGTGTAGGACTGAGCGGAAACCTGTCTTCAGCAGCAGGGCCTTACTGCCAATCACCTCGAGTTCCTGACCTTTAACCTCCTCGTCAGCTCTTTGACTGAGGGAACTTGCTGATGACCCTCTGGATGCACAGGCAAAAATGTGTTTGCTTTTCCTAGCAAGAGATCAAGTTTTGGTCCAGACTCCCAAAAGACAGAAGAAGCAAGGCTTTTGACCCTACCTCTTCTGGAAAACATACTTCCAGCTCAAGTTATGGTTGTAATCTAATTTCATGTGTGTGAATATTTTGCCTATGTGCATCTACATGCACTACTTACATGTCTGGGACCCACAGAGATCAGAAGAGGGTAACAGATCCCCTGAAACTGGCATTAGGAAGATTGTGAACCACCTACCATGTAGGTGCTAGGAATCAAACCCAGGTCCTGAGCAAGAGCAGTAAGTGCTCGCTGAGCCTCTCTACAGGCCATTGGTGGCGGGGGTGGGGTGGGGGGTGGGTTGTGACAGAGTCTCTCTATGTATCCCTGGCTGTCTTAGAACTCAGTATGGCCTCAAATTCAGAGATCCACCTGCCTCTGCTTCCCAAGCACTGGGATCAAAGGCGTGTGCCATTGTGCCTGGCTTTCTTTTTCAAAAAGTATAGACAAGAAGTTATTTCCAGGGGCAAACCTATCTCCTTACACGTATCATACCTTTTATCCTGGTCTTCTTGGTTGTCACTCACTTTGCTCACAGACAGAAGTCTCTTGTCTCGGGGAACCTGGAAATCAGCAGGGAACCATCAGACTTACTGACACCACACAGACAAAGAAACCAAATGGAACTTTTTCTCTGAAGAAGTAGGTTATTGTTGTGAAATGGTTAAGAGTGAGTAGCCTGAGGGGAAGTGGAGACAAAGGGGTGACCAATACAGATTCATGCTAACCATGAATCAGCTGACCCAGGAGACACAGGATCCTAAGTGTCCCAGCCTTAGGAACGGGTGAAGCAGAGAGCCATTTGTATGGGGTGAAGATGGGCATGGAAGAGAGTAGCCTGTTGAAGAACATGGAGTAAGCTTCCTGCCTGAAGCTGGACACCAGGTGCTGACCAGGGCTTAGGGAGGCTCCTGGGCTGGGATCTGACAGTTCAGCTAGTCTGGCAATGAGTATCTAATAGGAGTACTCCCTAACCACTGCCAGGGAAGCATGCATCCGGTCTTTCCAACCACCTCATTCCTAAGCACGATGCCAACACATCACCTGACACATTACTGAAAAGTACTCTGAGAGAAGGGAGTCGCCAGCACCTCCAGACGTGTGAATAAACAGGTGGCTTGGATTTGGTTGCATTGGTAGATAGCTTGCATTTGCTTTTGGACTTGTTCATTTGTCTGTGGCTAACCTTGAAGAGGTTCTTCTTAGCCAATAGCATCGCTGTTGAGATAAACACACATTGATGGGAAGCATCCTCCTACTAGACTCCTTGAGGAATTCCTACGGTTTCCACTCAGCCAAGTACATCCACAAGCCGAGATGGTTGAACAAGAGGGTGGCGAAAGTGGCCCAGAATGTGGAAACCTAGAGTTTGACAACTGTGCTCAAGTCTAAGCCAAACTCGGTCCAATGTTCCCCATCTGTAAACTGGACCTCCTGATACTTCTCAGCTCAGGTCTGTGGTAGAGTCGGAGCTTAGGAGTGGGTGGTGCTTCACCCAGACAAACCACCTGTGAAGGCTCCATTCATCTCCCACCGCAGGGGTCAGCTCACTTGTTGCCTCTCTCCCTGGATGATGTCCTCTGCCATGTCACCATGCCGCGAGAAGGCCCTGGCCAGTAGCAGTGCTGTATTCTTAGAAGTCCCACCCTCCATAGTCATGAGCAAACCAAACTTCTATACTTTATAAATTATCTGGGGTATTCAGAGACAGCAAATGAACTCAGATATAAGTTAAAGCATCTTTTAAGTATCATCTAATTTAATCTGCTGTTTCCAGACATGTCTAAACTGCATGGAAAGGCCATACTTAACTTTGGAGGTACCATTGTTAAGTCGCTTAAATTGAATAGACAGACACATGATTGTGAGTGCCTAACATGTGAGAGATGGAACAAATTTAGGGTCTTTTAAAGTATTGTTTAATTGGTAAACAATATTAAATTTAAATGCATACTTTTAAAAATTGAACCACTTTCAAATGACCTCGAAGAAAAGTACTTTTTAAATTGCAGACTTTACAATGTAAGGGATTGCAGGAAATACAAACTGTTCGGAACCTTGGGTAAATCTCACTCGGCTGTCCCAGCTACAAAATGCACAGGCCAACAGGCTTCGTTGCAGTAACCCTGCGAGGAGATCTAGCAGCACAGGTGAAACCCTGAAATGTGGGAAGTCTCAGATGAGTCTACGGCTCCGCCAGCCCCTGGGGACCTGCTTTGTTCATGCCTCACAAATTCTTCCCTGAAAGAGCCCGATGAGGTCCCTGGTGGACAAAAACACCATGTCACATTTACAGAAAGCCTATGAAAATGTGACAGCAAATGTCAGAATAATTTCACTTCCAAAGTTTATAGTTTAAACAAAGAGAATAATTCTATTTCATCAACAGGTGCATCTTTCCTCACAGGACAGTTACCTCTGTCATAACTCCAGCACCATAAGCTACAAGTGTGCAGAGAATCGAGAAGCCTCAGCATGAGCATTTCAACATACTGCTCAAATGAGATAAAACTAGCTCTAGCCAGCGGTGGTGGTACACGCTTTAATCTCAGGCAGAGACAGGAGGGTCTCTGTTGATTTGAGGGCAGCCTGGTCTACAAAGTGAATTCCAGGACAGCCAGGGCTATGTAGAGGGACCTTGCCTCCAAAAATAAATTAAAAAATTTTAAAAAAACCCAAAAGACTAGTTTTTTTTCTTAGGCACTAAAATGTTTCAAACAAAAAGACAGTAAATCTTGCACAAAACGTAAAGGACCATAACTCTGGGAGTCCTAAGGAGACAGTCATTTAACAAAGAAAAGGATGTGGATTTGGGTATAAGGTCAGTTTTGTGTAAACCCTGCATCTCAGAATATTTACAGATAGATTTGGGCTTGAATCATGACTTTTGCATATCTACAAGAGGAGATAACACACCTAGTATCACATTTTCCAACATCCAGCTACCCATATTCAGTTATTCAGTTATTGTCTGACCCTGTGATAATGTGAGAGCCAAAGTTACATATTAAGTTTTAATTACTATGTCTAAGAGATCCAGGAAACAAAAATGCCTCTGATCTGCAAGCTGCCTGTCCAAGGACAGTTAGTTCCTGAAATGCTGGAGGCTATTGTTTATGGGAGATAACAAGCCATATGTTTTCAACTCTGCTTAACAAATGTGACCCAACTACATTGGATGTGCTTGATTACATGTGAGAGGGAGGTACGTGGGCAAGAAATATGTCAGGATGTATGCTTGTCCCTGATTGGATATAGTCAAAAGGTATGTCAGGATGTATACTTGCCCCTGATTGGACCTCATGGGACATGTGGGTTTTGCCTTTTTAAGTCCCTGCAAACCCTGACTCAGGGCCATTTCCTGGAAACCAGGTATGGATCTGACCAGAGCTCATCCACCTGGCCAGCATTTAATTACAGTTTGTTTTAAATTTGGCTTTAAACTATGGTAGTGGTCTTATCTCTACCAGTGGGATTAACAGTAAACCAAGTATGCTCCTTTGTAGATTAACTACTAATTACTTGTGTCTCAAGTTAGCTTCTCTTTTTTACTAACACAAACCAAACATGCTACCAAATACAAGTATTTGAAATTATGTCCATTTCTCAACAACAAAAATACCTATTTTAAAGAATAGAACAGTAAGGCAAGGGAGATGGTATAGAGGGTAAGAGTGATGCTCCAGCCTTGTGACCGGAGTGAGATCCCAAGCCCACATGAAAGGCTGGCTGCAGCGGCACACATCTGTAATTCCAGCATTCTCACGGTGAATTTGGAGGGGGAGCCAGGCTAAGCAGCCAGAAACTCAGGGGCCAGTTGGCCTGGTGTATGCCACAGAGCACCATGAGCAGGAGACCTCCCCCTTCTCTCTCTCAAACACACACTAAATAGGTTTACTAAAGTAAATAATAATAATAATAATAATAATAATAATAATAATAATAATATATTTCTCTAAAGCCTTTTAAAACTGTTAATTGTCATACTGGTCATAAAAGTCAGAAGAAGAAACTATCTTCACCTGAATACTTAAAACAGGAACATTTGAATGATGTGTCAATAATTTTTTTAATTGTTAAAACTGTCAAATGTTGACTATTTTTCTGCAATAAGGGGTGATTGCTTATCCATTTCTCTCTGAGCAACAGACTGAAAACAGAAAGAATGCCTGGGGTCCCCGGGATGGTTGAGGCTGCGAAATGACACAGTCTAATGTAATGAGTTCTCTGCCTCCACCATTCTCTATAAACTTCAGCATGCTCTCATTCCAGAAGATTTCAGAGCTGCTCCTGCATTTTTATTTTCCTCCCCTCTCCCCAAAATAGGATTTCGCTGTGTAGCTCTGGCCGAGCTGGAATTCTATATGCAAACCAGGCTGGCCTTGAACTCAGATCAGCTTGCCTCTGCTTCGGAGTGTTAGGATTAAAGGTGAGCCAATCATGCCTGGCTCTATATTTGTGTTTTTCAAATGCACTATTCAGTCAAAAAAGATGAAGAAAAAAATCACAAACAGAAAATAGGAAAACAAAGCCACCAAAATCCACTTTGAGATTCAGCTTCTTTTCTACAGGTCCGCCCTTTACTGCGTCCTCTCACCCAGAGCCCATGTCCCCCAGAGTTAAGGCCCTTCCTGATACGTCATGAGTCACATTGGCATTGAAACCTTCAAGAACAGGCTATCAGTACCTGCCAACACATCCTTTCCGGCGAAGAGGGGCGAAGCCAGGCTAGACCAGCAAAAGTACCAGTGAGGGAGAGAGACGGCTCAGAGGTTAAGAGCACTGGCTGCTCTTCCAGAGGACCTGGGTTCAATTCCCAGCAACCACATGGCAGCTCACAACTGTCAGTGACTCCAGTTCCAGGGGACCTGACACCTTCACACCAATGTACACAAAATAAAGCTTAAAAAATAAATAAATAAATAAATAAATAAATAAATAAATAAATAAAGTGCCAGTGAGATAACCTAGCACTTCCTAACAATAAATGAGTATTTATTTGAGATAAGAATGTCCCCAGCTAAAATGCACTGATGGGCCTACATGTACATCCCTCATGCCTGTCCCTCACACCTTGCTCTGTCTTAGGTGAGGCAAAAGGAAGCAGAGACCCAAGGTCAAATTATTCTTTGTGGTGGTTTTGTCCAAAGCTGATTCCCCACAATGGACGGAGAATAAGAGCTTCACGATGCCCGACTGGCAAGAAGGCATTCCCACCATGCTGACAACTCCCAGCTCAGCTGAAGGTAGCTCCAGCCAGAGCAGCAATAATGCTCCTTCTTTGCTAAATGTGACACTTGGTGACCTTTTACACAGTTCTCGGAGGGCAGGTCTCGGAGGGCAGGTCTCGGAGGGCAGGTCCTAACTCTTCACACTATTGTCTCTTGTTTAACTTCCTGAGGCGCACTTACTCTAAAAACAATGTCTAAGCAGCATTTCTTCTAATGTTACATTCGCTTTTAAGGACTTCTTCAAATGAACACAAATGGAGACAGTCAGGGCTGGAATTGCTGACAGTCCCTCACTAACGCACTCACTGGATGATCCCGAAAACAGAGACATCTTCAATAAGAATGGTTCTTATTAAACTGAAAAACCTGGAGACAAGTCAATGCTGGCACTGAACAATAACTAATTGTGACATAGCTACAAAAATGGAGCCATAATGATAGAAGGGAAATAAGTAAATAATACTCCAGCTCCAGGGGACCTGACCCCCTCCTCTGGCTTCTCCAGACACACATACCACACACACACACACACACACACACACACACACACACACACACAAATACATATATCGATGAATATTTTTTTAAAGAAATAAGTATCCCCTAATTTAAACTTCTGAGTGGGAATAAAGTTGGGTTTCATGAAGCGGGCATTGGGGGACACAAAAAGCAGAACTCCGCCCAAGTCCACTGGCCTAGAACAAAGAGCCCGTCCCACCTTGCCAGGCATGAAAGGAGGGCCTGGAGGCAGGGGGAAGAGGCTGCTCCGGGACCCACCTTGTAGTAGTCATAGAGAAGGCCAAGGGCGGCAGCACTGTCCTCATCACCATTAATGCTCATCATCGCCTTGGTGGCCGCAGTCAGGGGGTTCTCCAGGTAGGACTTCCAGGCTTCATCCTCACTGGTGTAGGCTCTTCGGGTATTGAAGGGAGGGTCACTGGGCATGGGCACTAAGGCCACTAGTCTTTTATTACTGTAAGAACAAGAAAAACGTAGGCTCATTATCAGGTAACTTTCCATTTTCCCTCCGATACTATACACAGCATACGGTTACACTGATTTGTATTCCTCTAGAGAAAGACAGCTTAAGCCGGGCGGTGGTGGGGCACACCTTTAATCCCAGCACTCTGGAGGCAGAGGCAGGCGGATCTCTTGTGAGTTTGAGGCCAGCCTGGTCTACAGAGCGAGATCCAGGAAAGGGGCAAAGCTACACAGAGAAACCCTGTGGGGGGGGGGGGGGGGAGAAAAGAAAGACAGCTTAAAGCTGAAAGGACCACACTGCAAGCTTGCCTCAACTTACACCTTCACTGTGCATGAAGAGCAGCAAGTGTTTAAAAGGTGGTGTGGGCTGGAAGAAAGGCTCAGGGACTCAGGTGCTTACTGCTCTTCAGAGGACCCAGGTTCAATTCCCAGCACCCATCTACAACTACAGTTCCAGGAAAAATCAGACACTCTGTAGCCTCCTCAGGAGCTCCGCCCACGTGGCACACATAGGCACATAAACTCACTCAGAAAGACAGACAGACAGACAGACACACACACACACACACACACACAAGTATTTTCAAGGATAATATATCCAGTTAGTTTATGTTGCTCTCCTTAAAACTTGGTTTTCTGAATCTAATCATTCTGAATAGTTTAATTATTCTTAATTAATGAGCACTAGAATGAAAGCCTGTGAGAGAACAATTTTCCTTAAACTAAATTCTAATTTAAAACATTATTAGTTACATATAATCAATAGGTTAATGATTCAAAATGTTTTATCAAATTTAATCTTGCTTGAAATTCCTGGGAAATTATAGACCAATCTAAATAATAAGAACAGCAACATAAGCTCCTCGGCAAACACATTAATACAGATAACACTGTGGAACAGAGCTATGGAGGGGTGTGGTGAGATGGACCCTACATAGGAATCCCATCTGCTGTAGAACTCTGTTGCGTTAAGATGATATGGAAGCATTAGGTGAGGAATGAGGAAACCAAGTTCCCCAAGAGACAGCCTGTGAATTAGTGCTAACCTGGTCAACCTGTGTATGTAGAGCAGCAGTCTACAAGGCAGTCTTATGATCAATGTAACAATGACTCAGACACCCTAAGACCACGACAGTCCTCTGCAGCTGCCCATGGAGGGATCCAAGGTGCCGAGAGACAGTCTGGAGAGACTGTCACTCATTTCTTGGCCCTTTTTTCTAATTCACTGAAAGGGAACAAAGCAGTAACAATGACAGTATATTCAACAACACCTACCCTGACACAGTAACATGACATGGATAGGTGGCCAGTGTCAGAAACCACAACAGTCAATGGAAAGTCAGCCACCAAGAACTTCTGATGGTCACCAAGTTCCAAAAGACAGTCCTTTCCAGTCTCCTGATGGTCAGTTCCTCGGCTCACTTTGTGACGGAGGACTTGTGTGAACTTCCAAAGAGAGTGCATCAAAGGCCCTTTGTGTGCTGGCATGGTGCTGTACATTCTGCAGGGTCCAAAAGGGACATTTGCATTGCTAGAATATATTTGAGACCCGGGTGGCACAGGTAGGAAGTAACATTTATCAGGTGGACTCTGGGGTGCAACAGTCTCCAGCCTCTGAGTGGAGCTCTGTGACAGTGGAGCTCACTAGGAAGAAACAATATCGCTCCACTGCAAATAATAGGGATTCAAAGTGATTCCTCCCTCCCTCTCTCTCTCTCTCTCTCTCTCTCTCTCTCTCTCTCTCTCTCTCTCTCTCCCTCCCTCCCTCCCTCCCTCTCTCTCTCTCTCTCTCTCTCTCTCTCTCTCTCTCTCTCTCTCTTGGATTTTTGAGACAGGGTTTCTTTGTGTAGCCCTGGATTTCACCCTGTAGACCAGGCTGGCCTTGAACTCAAGAGATCCTCCTGCCTCTGCTCGGATTAAAGGCCTGTGCCACCACCGCCCGACCTTCATCTCCCTTCTTTGGAGTGAGACAAATGCCTGCTGATGACTAGGCATGTGGTGACCCGGAGTCACCCACAGCGATGGAGAACCGAGTGGACACCTGTGTTTCAGTGTCTTAAGTGGGGTTAGCAATGCCCACCCGCCTGCCTGCCTCCTAATGTCCTGGAAATAACTGATAACTGGGTCCTGGGGAGGACACATTGCTCTGAGAGTTAAGTGGCATCAACACAACCCCACTCTTCTGTGTTCCTGTCAGTTTTGTGTCTTTCAGGCTTCGTTAAAGTTGATTATAATGTATTAATAGTTTTAAAAAAAAAAAAAACTATGACTAATTAGAGAGAAACCAGAGTTGTTCCTCTAGCAATCGCCACCCTACAGGCTTCATTGAGAACAGCTACTGACAGGGGTGAACAGGACCCCGGGGCCTAGCAGAACAGAGAGCCACTTTGCAGGGGGCGGGGGTGTGAGAAGGAAATGCAGAGCTGACAAGCAGACACGATGATGCTTGATAACAGAGGGAAGGGCAGGACGTATTTAAACTAACGCATTTCATCATTCAGAGTGAATTTTTTTTATAAAAGAAGTAAGTTTACACTCATTTTTGGAAAGTCCAAAGAAAAGAACTTTCTTTTTCTTAAACAAAAACAAAGCCATAGCATGTCCACTTTGTAGAAAATGACTGATGATGAGGATGGGTTAGTCGTGTGGGCTGGAAGTGTCTGTAACAGAAATGAGGCCTGAGGGAGAAGCCAGGAGAACTGGGGTCCCCACTTTGATGGGGCCGCCCTCCCCGTCCTGTCTATTTGGGCCAGCCTTGTCTACATTTCACCCAGTGAACCTGAAAACTGAAGCACAGACATTCTCTGGAGAGTCACTCAGTGAAGCAGTAAAGAGGGGAGACTTATAGAGATTCCACAGTTTCAGCTTTGAAGCATGTTTTGGGTGTGTACTGCTTCTGTGTCGTCCTAAGGTTGAAAACTCTGAGGCTAAACCATCGGAACCTAGGAAGCCGTTTGCAATAGCCTGCCCTTGAAAGGAATAGACTGCGCGCTGTGTCTGGGAAGAGCCTGTGTCTGGGAAGAGCCTGTGTCTGGGAAGAGCCTGTGTCTGGGAAGAGCCTGTGTCTGGGAAGAGCATGTTCTGCTGTGCGGAAGAGGGCGTGGCTAACGCTGGCTCTTTCTAAACACTGAGCAGGAAGTGGAGGCCTGTTACTGCACAGATTTTTCTTGAATCTTCCTCCTTCCTGGGGACTCCAGCTCTTCCTGGCACAGCTCACTGGTGACTCCAGGGGCTTAACCAATGTCTCCCCTAGGAGGGAACTGTTAGTGAGGCCTTGCATGACAAAGAGGGGAAGAAAATCTAGGAAATCACACTTTTTTTTGATAACACAAGGGCCTGTTATATTTTAACTGTGCAATGCCGTGTTTTAGTCTTCAGAGACCATGGTCTTTCTGACACAGAACACTGTAGAACAATAAAAATAGGATCATCTCTCTGATGTGCTGAGAAGAAAAATGTACTTACTACTACAAAGAAATGAAAAGTGCATAGACCAGCTAGAAATGTTCTTTGGGGGGGGAGGTTAAGAAATACCTTCTAAAGGTTTATCTAAAGTTTTATCACCATTCACTGAGAAAGACAATTTTAATTCTGTATCAGTCAATTCTTACAGGATTTCTTTCTGCATCCCTGGCAGTCCAGTTCCAGGCTGGCCTTGAACTCAGAGCTTTGCCTGCCTCTGCCTCCCTAGAGGGCTGGAATAAAGGCGTGGACCACCACTGCAGGGCTTGCTTCAGCTAATTCTTAAGCCTCTGGGTTCACAATCTGGGTGGCCTTGCACTCTCTGAGCAAATGTGAACTTGACCTCTGGGTCTCTCTTTGAGGAAAAAAAAACGTAGACGAGCTTCGAACATTCACAGCAACGTTCAGGTCTCTCACACCTGTTTTTGTTTCCTGTGACTCACTACTTGGTTCTGCGCACACAGGGCAGGCAGCAGGGCTGAGAACTGAGTCATTGGCTGCAGGGGGAGGAGCCAGCTACTAGAGACTGGACCTCCTGCCAGGGCCAGCCTCCTGCTGCCTTGGAGCGGGTTAGGAAGGAAAGTTTCACGTTGAGGGGCTCAGGACACTTAGCCCATGACAACTTCATCTCTAAAATCACATGTCCTGAGATATGAAGCAGCAATTTGTAATGAAGAAGAAGAAGGAGGAGGAGGAGGAGATAAAGGTTGGAGCGAATGGCTGGTAAATCTGAACAGAGAAACACAGGGGGAAATGCCCAGTACTGTGGTTCACACCTCTAATCTCAACACACAGGAGGGTGAGGCAGGAGGATCAGGAGTTCAAGGACACCTTGGACTGCAAGAGACTCTGTCTTAATACAAATAAATAGCTGAATGGCAATTAGAAATAAATACAATATACATGAGGTTGAGCGGGGGGGGGGGGGGGGGGGGGGGGAATAAGATAAATAAATAAAATCCCATGTCCATTTTAAGTCAGACACCAGATCCATCGTGACAGCTTCCGTCTTAGCCCTCCACGACATTCTCATTAATCTCTCTAGAGCTTCCCTCCTCGTGGGAATCTGGTGAAATAATCTTCCTGGAACACCATTTTCTAGAGTGTAGTATGAGTCCGTACTGCCTTGATCAGGTCCAAACCCCTCCACCTGATATTTATTCTCATTATCTAGTCCCAGTTTGTCAGAATGTGTGCCCTCTGTTTGCTTAATATGGAGAATTAAACTGTTTCTCTGCCATGCCTTGAAGACCCCATCCTTAACTCCTGGCCTTAGTGCACATTACCTCCCTCCCTCTCTCCCTTCCTCCCCCTCCCTCTCTCTCTCCTTCAGAACATACTTCAGAAGTTTCCCTATTTAGTCCCTTGGAGTTTCCTTTTGTCAAGCTACCCTTAAATTTTCAGTACACAGATTGCCAACAGCACAAAAAGGACCCAAGGACACCGACGAAGTGGCATTCCCCTAAACAAAACCCTGCAGCAGCCTCCCACTGTTCTTGATCTACCTTGGGTTCCCAAGCCTTTGTGGCATCACTCTACAAAGATCTGGACACCCCCCTCCACTGGCGTAGCCTTTGGTTCTTCCAGAAGCACCAATTCCACCATGTGTCTCTCCCTGGTAAACACATCTAGAAATCCAGAAGGACCTTAGACACTTAGGCTCAAGAAACATCTAATACGGACCTTCTAAAACATGTCAGTTATCTGCTTATGAAACACTGGTGCAGGAGATGGTAGTGAATTCAGACCCTGGCCCCGCCCTAACTAGCTGTCACCTGCCCACCGCTCAGCTTCCTGTCTGTGGTGAGCTGTTAGATTAAATGAGAGACTAATCAGGGAGCAACGGCCTCTAATGGAGGCCAAGATTAGAATAGACGAGATAAGGTGGGAAAGCCAAAGACTCATCTCCAACCACCACACCCTTCAAGTCCCGACCAGCCCTCAGCCTTCCTTATCTCTGCAGATAGTAATGCCACTCTTGCTGTTTTAACACGTCGAATCCTTGATGCCTTAGTTTCTTATATTCACTGCCATAGAAAAATCCTGCTGTTTCACCTGCCGACTCCCTACAGAACCTGACCACTTCACACCACACCAGTGTTTCATAAGCATTGCTAGCACCTTGGTCCAACCACTGCATCCTGACTCTTGGGTGTTTCCTTGTCTCTGGTGGCGAGTCTCCCACTCGGCCTCTCCATCCTTGGCTCCTACAACTCACACCTTTATGGAGTTCCTCCCACACTGAGCCAGGATCCGTTCATGCGAGCAGCAGCATATGGCAAAAATGAGTTTCTCACTTTTATAAACTGATCCTGAGTCCATCTCCCTGCCATTCCTTTATTAATTCATTAGCTCTGGCAGAGGAAATCGGCCCTATTGTGGTAAAAAACTGAATCCCTGACCAGTGGGGGACCAAGGACTGCCAATAACCGTAATTCTCCAGCCGCAATTCAGACTCCCTCAGCTGTGACCCAGGTGACAACCCAAGCCAGAACCGTTCAAGTAAGTTGTCCCCAGGTGTAGGAAATTAAATCCAGTTGAAGGGCATTATCTGGTCCTCAGTCTCCCTCCCTTCCCCCTCCTCTCTCCTTCCCAGCCTCCAAGAGGTGAGTTGTTATTTTTCCTTGTGTGTCCCTGAAGGTCAGGGCGACCTTCAGCCCCTCCACAGACCCACAGCAGTGGGGCCAAACTGAACTGAAGACTTTGGAGACGTTTACCAAAGGAAAGCTTCCCTCCTTTAGGAGATTCCTTGGGTGATTTTGTCAGAGATGAAGCCACTCATTCAGATCTACAAACCCACTGATTAGAGTATGTGCTGCCACACTCCTGCTCAGTCCTCTTCCTAATCATCCACAGCTGAAAGGGTTAAAGGATAAACCTAAAGCACTGAAGCTGAGGCCCAGGGGCAGCAGGGAACAGAAAGATGTCACGGTGGGAAATGGGAGGACAAGGGTGAGGAGAGGAATAATTTGTTAGGACAGTAACCTGAGAAGTGTGTGAGTGAGTGTGTGTGTGTGTGTGTGTGTGTGTGTGTGTGTGTGTGTACCAAAATCTAATATACTCGCAACAGTTATAAAGGACTTTCACGTCTATTTACTTTTTCACTTTTAGACCAGGTTTTGGTAGTGTTGCCAGACAGGTCATGGGGTCCTTCATGTGAGGCACTCCGTGAGTGCCATGGCAAGTCTTACACAGGAAAGCATTTAATTGGGGGCTGGCTTACAGTTTCAGAGGTTAGTCCATTAGCAGCATGGTGGGGAGCATGGCGGCATGCAAGCAGACACTAGAGCAGCACCTGAGTGAAACATCCCGATCCGTAGGCAGAGAGCAGGAGCTGGGCTGGCTGGGCTTTTGAAATCTCAAAGCCCACCCCGCCTTGACACACTTCCTCCTACAAGTCCACACCTCCTGATTCTTCTAATCCTATCAAAGAGTTCCACTCCCTGGTGACTAAGAATTCAAATACTTGAGCCTATGGGGATCATTCTATTCAACCAGTATTCTGGTCACCTTACAGAAATTAAATTACGTGTTTTCCAAACAACCCTCCCCCCAAAACGTGAAGTCGGACTCAGATACCATGCTCTTCATACAGATGAAGCACCAGGTTTGCCAGAGGTCTTGCAGCAGGTGGTGTGGGGGCTGGATTGTGGCCCACTCAAGGGCGGTGTGGGGGCTGGGTTGTGGCCCTCTCAAGGCCTCTGAAGTACGCTTGCCTGTACTTGGCTCAGTGCTATTATTAGAAGGTAATTTCTTTAGCTGGGTGTGGTGGCACACGCCTTTAATCTCAGCACTTGGGAAGAAGAGACAGGAGGATCTCTGAGTTCCAGGCCAGCCTGGGCTACATGGAGAGATCCAATCTTTAAAATAAAGGACAACAACAAAAAAGAAACAAAGGTGATTTTATTTTTATGTAAACAGTTGAGAAAGTATGTAAATTAAGAGTAATAAAGAGATTGTACAAAAGGAGAAAGAAATAATTTGTCTAAATTATTTGTGGAATGTTCCAAACTCCTGGGACATTCTACAGTCCACTGGAGAAAAAAATATGTTTTTGTGAGCGTGTTCTGTCTGGTTTTTGGCAGTGCTGGAGAATAAAGGCAGGGCTGCGAACCTAAGCAAGCCCTTTATCCCTCAACTATATCCCCAGCCCAACGTATACTTACTTACATTACGTGAGGAAATGGCTTATTCATCCTCAGTTTGACATAACTAGGGGCCAAATGTTAACAAATAAAACAGTTCAGACGATGGAAATAAAGTTAAAGAATTGAGAAATAAGGGCAAAGTTATATTTAGAGAGCAACCCAAACTGATTCTTACAGGAAAGAATTATTTTGTAACCAAGTCAGCTTTGCAGTTAAAAGGGGAAAGGAGTCTTCTGAGGCACTTACAGTGCTTGAAGCTCTTGTAGGAAACACAAAAAACAAAAACTTCGCAGCCTGTAGGGCAGGTTTCCATTTCCAGACCCCTTTGGAGTTCGCCTGTATGTTTATAACCAGCACAGAGAAGAGACGTTTCCGTATGCTTCCAGAGGACACAGAGCAGAGGAGGCGGGAATTCAGGAGAAACCAAAGGTGAGAAGCTCAACCCCAACTCTGGCGCAGGCCAAGTTAGTACACCACGAGACCTGTTCCCCACAAGCCTTCAGAATCTTCAGGGTGCAAGACCAAGCCAGCCCCTGCACTGTGTACCCAGAGGGATTAGAGACAACCACTTCTAAATCAGTGGCCACAGGACCAGAGAGAGAGAGAGAAGGCTGGAAAAATGCCTAAGGTGAGTTCAAACTATTTATGGTAGATAATCTGTTTGTTTGTTTGTTTGTTTGTTTGTTTGTTTGTTTGATTGATTTTCTAAACAGGATTTTTCTGTATAACAGTCCTGGCTGTCCTGGAACTCACTTTGTAGACCAGGCTGGCCTCAAACTCAGCCACCACCACCCGGCCTATGATGAATAAACTTAGTTTTCACTTTGATTAGGTTGGGGAGCACCTAGGAGACCAGTAAAGCCTGTGGGGTGCTCCCCAGCACATTTCAGGGGAGGACTAGCAGTGGAGGAGACCAGCCCTGAATGTGGGCATTACCAAGCCATGTAGGCGGGGGCTCAGGCGGAATGAACCTGAGCTGACCGAAGGAGCCTGGAGCACAGGTCTCCGCCTTCCTCTCCCTCCCGCTCGTGGCTTCCAGGCCCCCACGACCTGAGCTGCCCTGCTCCACCACAGCCATGATGGACGGATACATCTGAAAGTATGAGCAAAAAACAGGATCATAATCCTTCCTCTCCCGTTGATTACATCAAGTATTTTGTTAGAGCGCTGCAAAGCTGTCTACACACTACTATGAACGGAAAGAAGAAGGTTCAAGTAGAAACACAGAAAAATGACGCAATGTTGGACCCCAGCTTTTGCTGTGGGCTGCACTTGGGTATATGCTAGGGAGGCCTCCAGGGTCCCATCAGTGGCTCCTCCTGCTCACCCACTTTGGGGAAAATGAGCTCAACTCTGCTAACAAACGCCTGAGACTATCTGTCCTCCTCCTCCTCCTTTTTTTTTTTTTTTTAAAGAAAAATGGGGTCTCACTACATAGTTCCTGGCCTAGAACTCACTATGTAGACCAAGCCTTGAACTCACAGAGATCCACCTGCCTCAGCCTGTGATTAAAAGCACACTGAACCACCAATTTTAATATGCGATCTAAGAAACATTGGATATTTAAGGGAACCTTGCCTGATTGAGAGAGAAACCCCAACATGAACAAAACAGCTTACTTAGAAGAAAAATAATGTTGAACATAGAAAATACTGTTAAGCAGGGCAGTGGTGGCCAATGCCTTTAATCCTAGCACTTGGGAGGCAGAAGCAGGTGGAGCTCAATGAGTTCAAGGCGAGCCTGGTCTACAAAGTGAGTTCCAGGATAGCCAGAGCTACACAGAGAAACCTTGTCTCGGAAAAACCAAAAAAAAAAAAAAAAAAGCCTGGTGGTCTCTCTCTCTCTCTCTCTCTCTCTCTCTCTCTCTCTCTCTCTCTCTCTCACACACACACACACCTCTGCAGAGGCAATTGGATGGATCACTGAGTTCGTGGCTAGCCAGGTCAATACAGTGAGTTTCAGGATGACCAGGGCTGCATGGAGAAATGCTGTGTGTTGGGGGGAAGGGGGGGGGGGGGAGGACACAAAAAAGAATCACCGAAACAAGGAGAATGGTGCATTGTTTTTTAAATAAAAATAAAAATTTGCATGATTGCTGAACAGACATACCAGCAAGAAAAAATATTTATGTACTGGGGGTCAAGGGAGGGAGTTATCCAAAGCATTTTGCCTGGTTTTGCTGAGGATTGAACCTTAGGGCTTCATTCACACTGTGTGTACTACTGAGCTATATCCCTGGACCTCACCCGGTTTTTAAACAAAACAATCTCGACACAATTAAGACGTATGCCGAGTAATCCAATGATGAGGTGGCTCAGAGGGTAAAGGCACTTGACACCAAACCCATGGCCTGAGTTCAATGTCCAAGTCCACACAGTGAGAGAGAAGCAACGCCCACAGGCTGTCCTCTGACATCCACGTGCATGCTGTGGGCTCACGGATACACAAGAATTCACTCCCCCACACACAAATAAAACTAATAAATATATGGAATGCAACCAAAAAATGTAAAGAGGTATAGAAGAAAGCAATGGGGGAAAAGAAATAATTTAAAATAACAGATGAAAATGTCCTTTAGCTAAGGAAAAACTTAAGTCTTGACAGGAAAAAGGCATGCTAAGAAAAGCAATTCAACAAACACCTCTGTCCACATCCAGGTGAAATTTCAACATCAAATCCAAATTTAAAAAAGGCTACATAAACTGGTCGGTGGTGGTGCACACTTTTAACCCCAGCACTCGGGAGGCAGAGCCGGGCGGATCTCTGTGAGTTCGAGGCCAGCCTGGGCTACCAAGTGAGTTCCAGGACAGGCTCCAAAGCTACACGGAGAAACCTTGTGTCAGAAAACAAAACAACAACAAAAACAAAAACCACTACATAAACTTGGAAACAAGCAAACAAAAACAACTGTCCAACAGGACATAAAAACAGGCCTCGAACTTCAGTTTCTCTGTCCCAGATAGAGATAAGTGTTGCACTTCATGGACCACCTTCCCAAAAAAAAAAAAAAATCGGAGAGAAGAGGAGATGGGGAGGGGAGGGGCCATCTTCCTAAATGAAAAGACAAGACAAGGGATTTGATGAGGGAATACTGAACATGGCGAAAGACCAGCTACATAGATGAAAACAGGGGCCTGTCTTCTGGAAGGGACTGAAAAGTTATTCTGTTCACCTATCCTTTTTGAAAGAACAGTTCAAGGACATGGTGGTGCACATCTTTATTCCCAGAACCCGGGAGACAGAGGCAGGTGGATTGCTGTGAGTTCCAGGCCAGCCTGATCTTCATACCAAGTTTGGACAGCCAGAGCTACATAGTGAGAGTCTGTCTCAAAAGAGGAAAAAAGAAAAGGAATAATTTCTTGATCCAAAGTGAAAAAAAAAAAAAAAGATATGTATGGATAGGAAATAAAGTCAATATATCAGAGACAAGTGAGTCAGAACGATAGGAAATTCATTTAACTGATTTCTCACCATGGAAATATAATTCATGCCATAAAGAAATGACTCTTAAATCTAACCTTAAATAAAAGGGAAGTTAGTGGTTCGGTTTTTTGGGGTTTTTTTGTTTGGTTGGTTTTTTTTTTTTTTTTTGGTTTTTGGAGACAGGGTTTCTCTTTTGGAGACAGGGTTTCTCTGTGTAGTTTTAAGTGCCTGTCCTGGATCTCGCTCTGTAGACCAGGCTGGCCTTGAACTCACAGAGATCCACCTAGCTCTGCCTCCCGAGTGCTGGGATTAAAGGCATGCGCCACCACCGCCGCCCGGCACATGACTGTAATTTTTTTTTTTTTTAAGGTATTTTGAAATGAAAGGATGACAAACTGACAAGCTACATGTTTGGACTTAAGAATTTGAGCAATATTTTCTAAAATACAAATCAAATGTAAGTCTCTCAGTTCAAGAAGCTACATGTTTGGACTTAAGAATTTGAGCAATATTTTCTAAAATACAAATCAAATGTAAGTCTCTCACTTCAAGAAACAGAACTGGCATCATCTGTTGAAAATGATCATATTTGAGTTTTTGAGCAAAATTTAAAACTTGCATCCACCACTAAGGAAAAAACGTCATAATATTTACTTATTTCCTAGTGAGATCTGTGAAAATGGTAATGGATGCAATTTTTTGCTTTAATGTCAGGAAAAAGGTTCACATTTGGATGATCTGAATTAGCCAGTATTTTAAGCTGCCAGTGAAGAGTGTTCCAGACCTCAGGCAGGCGAGGGATCTAGTCAGGGCACAGGTCAGGCCTGAGGGCCTCAGTGAGCAGAGTTTACTGCGGATTCCTTCTCCGCATTGTTAACCTTCCACACACTACCTGCTGAATTTGGGGTGATAAAAAAAAAATATGTATATACACAATTTCCTTTTTCAACTGTAGGTATGACACCTAAGCAAAACAATACTTTCAACAGACTTAATTAAAACACAGATAGAAGGCCAGCCTGGTAAACCAGATACTTGAAGAGAATCGGAAAAACATGAAACATTACTCTTCTCACTAATTAATATTTGTTTCAGAAAAGCTAGTTGTTTTTATTTTAGACAATGTTTCCTTAACATGCAATGGATTTGTAGTTATTATTTTAATTCATTCATTAATAACGTCTTCAATTTCTCTCCAACATTTTAGCCTTTTGTGGGGTGCTGTGGTTGAGTATGCTAGACTTCCGTTCTACGACAAGCTCTATCCAGCCCATCTTCTAATATCACAGATACCAATGAAATCCACATAAACATGAACTCAAACACAACAGTCTTCAATCACTAGTGGGTTAAAAGGATTTGAACCAGTGCTTTGGGAAGCCATTGGAGAAGGCAGGACGTGGTGCCACATGGCTGTCCTTCCAGGACTAAAACTTAATTGTTTCAGAGTGCTACATGCTTACGATGGAAATGAATAAGGGCTAAAGGTTAAAGAGCTAAGCATGTAACATGTTAGGGGGAAGAAAACGAGAAAAATTAATAAAAACAAAGTAGATAGACATAAAGAAACTAATGCATACAATTATCATGTATAAAAAAGAAATTAATGAAGTAAAAACATGTAAGAAAGGGCTGTTTAGTTAAAGGGCCCCATAGGTAAAGATGCCTGGCATGCAAGCCTGGCAAACTGGGTTCAAGCCCTGAAATTCCTCCGTGGTAGGAAAGACTCAGTCACCTCCACAAAGCTGCCCTCATCACCACACAGATACATTGTGACACACACACACACACACACACACACACACACACACACACGTTAATTGTAATTTCTTTTATAATAGTTTTAAGACTAATGAAATAAAGAAAACTAACAAATGGCCGAGCTGCGCGGTTTTAATAATCCCAGCACTCTGGAGGCAGAGGCAGGCAAATCTATGTGAGTCTGAGACCAGCCTGGTCTACAGAGTTCCAGGACAGCCAGGGCTGTTATACAAGAAAGACCTTGTCAAGAATGAGAGGGAGAAGAAGGAGCACATTGTACTCTGAAGTCTGTCTCACCTCAGTGTCAAGTTTCAGAGAACCCAGCCTTCAAAACAGCCTAAAAGTGGCAAGGAATCTGACCTAAAAGAATATTGACATTAAGAAAATGAATCTCTCCAGGCAGTGGTGGCGCACGCCTTTGATCCCAGCACTCGGGAGGCACCGGTAGGAAGATGTCAAGTTCAAGGCCAGCCTGGTCTGCAAAGTGAGCTCCTGGACAGCCAGGGCTACACAGAGAGAAAAAAAGCCTTATCATGAAAGGGGGAAAAAAAAAAAAAGTGAATCTCGAGCTGGCATGGTGGTGCTCACCTTTAATCCCAGCACTTGGGAGGCTGAGGTAGGAGGGGTTCAAGGCTAGCCTGATGATCTACAGAGCAAGTTCCAGGACAATCAGGGTTACACAGAGAAACCTGGCCTCAAAAAAAAAAAACAAAAAAACAAAAAACAAACAAAAACAAAAAGGAGAGAGAGAGAAAGAGAGAAACTAACAAACTGACTAAGAAAACCAAATAATCAAGCAAGGGAACACACACACACTAATAAAAAGAGCATTACCAGTTGCTTCATGCAAATGGAAAGCCGTCATAAGCGTCTCTAGCAGGGAGCACTTGTAGAAAAAAGGTGACTCTCCCAGGATTCCCTTAGCTGAAGAGGCAGTCACTCTCCAGTAGAGACAGGGATGAGGGCAGAACTCTTGAAACAAAGTGGAAAGGTCAAACGGGACAATGCTGGAGAGGGCGGCTACTGCAGAGGGTGTAACAAGCAGTGAAAAGTGGTAAGAACACAGACATAAAAACAAGGAGCTTGGGGATGGAACCCTGATCTCTTGCTGCAGCATTTGCTAATGTTGCCTATGCAGTGGAGTATAAACAGACGAAAAGACCACCCCGGTGTAAGAGAAGGGCTGAAGAGAAGGCCCCGCGGGAGGTAAAGCCTTCCTTTTCTACAGCAGGAAGCATCTTGACGGTCCTTCCTCTGCTCCAGCCGGAAACCTGGTCTCTTCCTGGGGAGTCAGACAATCCCCAATGGCAGGCTGAGCACCCTCCTCCTCCTCCCTTCGCCTACGTGCAGACCATCCAGAAGATGGCTCAGCAGGTACAGGCACTGGCTGTCAAGACTGAGTTAGATGCCCATCACCCCTCCTGCAGATTGTCTCCAGAGCTCCATACAAGTGCTGTGGCACACAGTAAACAAACAAATAAACGAACAAACACTTTAACTTTGGGGAAAGAGGGCTCAAGACAGGGTTTCCCTGTGTAAAAGAAAATTAAAGATGAAACCAGCAACCCATGTCAGCCATGATGTTCTTTATGTCTACACCTGGGTTTGTGGATCAAGGCATTAAAGTCCAATGTGAAAAACTGGCCTCAAACTCAGAGATTCTCCTGCTTCTGCTGGGATTAAAGGCATGCACCACCACACGTGGCTAGTATGATTTAAAATATTTGTTTGTTTGTTTTGTTTTCTGAGACAGGGTTTCCCTGTGTAGCCCTGGCTATCCTGGAACTAGCTCTGTAGACCAGGCTGGCCTCGAACTCAGAGATTCGCCACCTCCCGCCTCAAAATCTCTCATCTTACAGATAAAGTGAGGTCCGGAGAGATCTTAGCATTTTCCTGGTACCACAGATATTTTTGTTGACACTGAAATAATTAGGGAATAGATTGTGGGAACAGCACATGGAGCTGGCTGACGGCTTTGCAAACTTACATACCAGCATGCCTCCATAAGAGTAGAATGCAGATCATGTACAACTTCATGAGGAGTCTCAGCCCCGAGTCTACCCATCCACTGAGCAAAGTTTACTGAACTTCTACAGAGCTGGTCTAGGTGTGAGGAGTAAGTAAGCCACCCAGACAAAGTGCCTGCCACTAGGAAAACCTTACTGACAGTACTCATTCATTCATTCCCTCATTCATTCATTCATTCATTCATGTGGTCTTATCACGGAGATTCCTCCAGATGGCACCATGACGTCCCAGTGCCCACACTTTGAAGTCTTTTTTTCACATTAGACTTTAATCCCTTGATCCACAAATCCAGATGTAAAGACATAAAGAACATCATGGCCGACATGGGTTGCTGGTTTCATCTTTGATTTTCTTTTTTCCTATAGCGGAACATACTATTTAAAAACCTTGAAAACTAAGATGGGTTCACTTAGCAAGTCCTAAGTATGCACCTACAACAAGCAAGTAAGCGGCAAAGACAGAGGCGCCCGACCTCTGCCCTGATGAAGCTTTTCCAGACGAACACACAACTGCAGATGTGACCAATGCAGATGAGGAGAAAGCACAGCATTCTGGAAGGCATTCTGTCATGGGGACCAAAGCAACACTCTAACTCCAGAGCGCAGAATAGAGCAAGGTCCTGGGGCCACTGGAGTGGACGTCACACTTCCCTATGTATTCTCCCCAGCCAGCAACTGTGTATGGACCATGCAGGCCACTGAAGCAGGCATGTTCTGGGAAGACACATCCCTTGTCTCAAAGACCCTCTGCCCTGTAAACCTTCTTTGGAAGACACAGTGTTTTTGAGGCCTCCACCTGACATCCCCCCTCTCCTCCACTCGGGTCGTGGCACAGTGTCTGTCTCTGACTTTTCCAGGTCCCCATGGGTGCCATCTCACAGGTGGCTTTTCTTGTGAAATTCTTGTAAACAACCCAAAGGAACAGAGGATCTGTGTTGGATTGAGATGGGGCTGCTCAGGATTAGTTAGAGAAATGACACAAACATGTATAAAATGAAGGAAGATGGGGAAATCGGGTGATGGATGGATCCACGGAGGGACACAGAAGAGGGTACAGTAGGAGCTGGCCTCTCTGAAGTGGGGAGGAACTCCCCCGGGAGAGCTGGGCCATACCTCATCAAGAAAGAAGAAAGGAGCCGCCGGCCAAGTGTGGACACACGAAGAGCAGGTCACACAAGGGTTTGTCATTTGTTTTTCAGATTTGATTTTAGTTCTGTTCATTTATCTGGGGGAGGGGGAAGGCTGTGTCACGGAACAAACACGGACAAGTTTGGGAAGTTGTTCTCTACTCAGATCTCCAGGTTCAGTGTCAACGGCCCTTACCCATTGCGCTCTCCAGCCCACCTCCTAGGATTGGGTTAAAGCGGATTTTGAGTGCAGACAGGTGTATGCAAGGTCTTCAGAAGAGAAACAGTCACATCAAATGGATTTTGAAAACATCACTCTAGCGATGGTGGGTGAATAAAAAAGAACGGGATACAGGAAACTGATGAGGGGCCTGGGGAGATGCTCAGTGCCTAAGACTGGTCTTACAAAGGACTCAAGTTCAATTCCCAACACAGGCAGCTCACAATCACATGCAACTCCAGCTCCAGGGGATCCAATGCCCTCTTCTAGCCTCTGAGGGCACATGCATTTATGTGCACATACCCACATACAGATGCACACATGCATGTAATGTAAAATGGAGGAAACATTAAAGACACTAACAAGAGAGCTACTGAAAACAGCCAGAAAAGATAAATTCAGGATTATTTTCTACGTAATAAAAAAAATCATTTTCACAGGGTCTCCCTGAAGATTCTGTGCTAATTCTCTTTATCTCGAATTTGATGTTTTAGTCTCTAGTTACTCAGATACAAATCTTAACCCTCACTGTTTTTGTACTGTGTCTTAGTCAACTCACAATCTCACAGAACAAGTGGATTATTCAAAATTAATAGATCCTCTGGCAAACACACTGGAATCAGCCTCCATCTTTAACACGCTACACAGGAAGGAGCGGGAAGTCCACACAGAGATCACCCTGAAACACAGACTATGGAGGTGTCCTTTCTATAAAATAAGACAAATAAATGGGCTTTATTGCACGGCAGATGTGACCGGGCCGCAGGTAAAGCTCTGCGGCACAGTGCTTGCCTGGATACTTCCTGGGCCTTGGCACATTCCTTAAGACAACAAAAATAAACAAATTTAATCAAGCCCAGACAAAAGTGACAGAAATACCACGTTAAACACTTTGGCTTGCCTCATGAAAATTTAGATAGCCCTCCTAAGGAACTGTCCAAAAAGCAAAAGTGGGTTATGGGTCTCTTTCTCTTGGGCACAATAGATAGAGAAGGGGGAGGGAAGGAGGAAGAGGGAGAGGCAGGCGAAGAACTCTGTGGTAAACGACACTGGACTTGGGAGTGAAGGGTTTCTTCCACTCCTGTATTAACTTATTTTAATTTATTTTTAAGTTAAACTGCTACCCGAATCCATTATAGTAAATCCATAGACATGTTTAGTTCAGTTTCATATTCAACCACAAAGACACAAAAATACAGAATATGTGGATAAATCTTTACTATGGTGTTGGATTTAGGAATAATTATTTAGGCCAGTGGGAGCTACTCAGAGAGACCTAACTGTCTTAAGCAGGAAGGGGGCACAAAAACTAGAGCTCATCTCCCGTATTTACCAACTGCACAATGAAAGTAAACAGTCCCATGTCCCTCATCCCTGCAGATGCGGCCACAGCAAAGGAGACAGCGAAGTCAAATAAATACTACAGAGTCCTTGTGACCGGAGTCAAGCCCACAGCGGGTCGGAGAGCTGCCTACAACGCCTCTCAGTAAGCCCCCACCGTTAGCAAAGGCGAGAAGAGTCGGGGGTCCTTCCAGTCTTGGAGAAGAGTGGAGAGATGCCTGGAGAATGATCTGGTGTTACTGGCTAGCAGTGAATCGCTGTGTTGATGGGGTGTGGCTTCGTGGACCGAAGGATAACAGTGAGAGGCAGGGAAAAACTAGCAGCCAGCAGGACGTCTGCAAGCTCTAAACCACACACACACACACACACACACACACACACACACACACACACACACACACACACGAGAAGAGGCCGTAGGTGAGGTAGAGCCTACCAAGTGACTGGGGAACTGTGGGGACCACTTCTGGGAGGCTGGGCACAGGTGCCCCCCCCCCTGTGGGTGACTCTGTAGTGGAAGTCATATCCAGTGCAGCCGTGACCACCCAGGACAGGTGAAGCTGCTGTGTGTGCCTCCATCATGGAGGAAGGTTGACAGGGAGGCCCAGGGGGAAGTGCTGTTTGAACAAACCGTGAGCCTGCAGGGATAAGCCTGCGTCGTGCAGTGAAGAAGCTGGGCTCTAGAGCTTCCGAGACCCTGCAGACACAGCAGCTCCGATTCCAGGGCCCCCTCTGCCCCTGGCCCTCTAGACTGCACATGACCCACGTGGGACGACCCAGATTCTATGTGTAAGCAATCTGATGACTCTCCTTTGATAAATAACTTCTATGAGCTCTGATCCTTGGGGAGCCCTCACTGCTACAGTAGATGATTGCAATTAAGACTCTTGGCAGGAAAACACGCTAAACAGCAAAAATAAGACAAAAATCTTTTGGGGGAAGAGTAGAGGGGATAAGGTGATTGAAAGCTCTACTTGAAATTTCAAGGCATTTTCCCCAAAGGGATCTTTTCTTCTCACACTAGCGACTGAGACACCTGACATAGGAAACAAGAAATGCAAAGACCCAAGAGACATCCCCAGAGGAAGCAGGGATTTCGGGGCTCCATAGTCAAGTAAGGCCACAAAGGCACGCACGCACACACGCACGCACACACGCACGCACACACACACACACACACACACACACACACACACGCACGCACACGCACTCACTGTCCCTCAAGAGGTTGCTTTCCTGAAGACTTGGAATGGACTCAACATGGAACTTTCTCCCAAGACCCACAAAGCCAACTTCCCCATGTTGCCACAGCTTCACAAGTGCTGGTATAAACTGGTATTGAAAGGACATGCAAACTGGCCTCGGCTGGCGGAATGACAGAAAAGTGTGCTCATAGGGCTGGGAAAACCTGAACTCTAGGGCTTGGGAAATGACAGCACATGAGGATGAACTGAGATGGAGCGAGGCCGGAGTGTGAAGCATGGCCGCGGTGCGAGCCCTAAGCGGCAGATACTGAGACAAATGGCCGCTCTTCAGACCCTTAGTGTCGTTCCACATGTTACACGAAATACACTTCTTCGATTAAAAATAAAATCAACAGGGGCCTGTGAGATGGCTCAGCAGGTAAGGACACTTGTTGTCAAGCCTGGCAACCTGAGTTCAAGGCTCACAACCCATGTGGGAGGTCCTCTGACCTCCAGACATGAACCACGGCACCCACACCCCATGTGTGTGCTCATGCATGTACATGCACACATACACTATAAATATGTATACACATATGTCACACATACATAGTGTTTGTTTTTGTTGTTGCGTTTCCAGGTAAGGTTTCTCTGTGTAGCCCAGGCTGTCCTGGAACTTGCTAGCAGACCAGATAGGCCTTGAATTCACAGAGATTCCCCTGCCTCTGCCTCCCAAGTGCTGAGATCAAAAGTGTGCACCACCACCGCCTGACACATACAAACATTTTTTAAAAATTAACGTTAACTGTATTTTAAGAAAATATTGTGCCAACCAGGCTGTGGTGGCACACACCTTTAATCCCAGCACTTGAGAGGCAGAGGCAGGCGGATCTCTGTGAGTTCGAGGACAGCCTGGTCTAGAAAGTGAGTTCCAGGACAGCCAGAGCTGTTACACAGAGGAGCTCTGTCTTGGAAAACAAAACAAAACAAAAAAGCAAACAAACAGGATTTTGATTTGCACATGAACTTGGTGAAGACAATCCCTCACACCCATCCCATCCCTCACACCCATCCCATCCACACTTGTATGTCCACTGTACACATCTTCTTTTGTTGTTGTTGTTTAATCCATTTTTATTGGTGGTGTGTTCTATATGATTTTTTTTTTTATTTTGCAATACAATTCAGTTCTACATATCAGCCACGGATCTGCCTGCCTCTGTCTCGTGAGTGCTGGGATTAAAGGCGTGTGCCACCACTGCCTGGCTACTGTACACATCTGAAGAACTGGGGGAGATGAGAAAGGTGTGAAGACAGGAGGAGATGGGAGAAAATGAGGAAGAAGGCAGTGGGGGAAGGGGGAGGGGAGAGGAAGGAAGGGGGAGGGGAGAGGAGGGAGACGTGGCAGCTGAGGGCTGAGACCTAGCCACTCAACGGTCAACAGCACAGCTCCATGTGGAGGTGCACCTTACCAAGTTGTTCCTTACTCTGGTCAAAAAGACTTTGTGGCAGGTACTGGAAAGCAGCTCAAAGCTCCCAGCTGTGGGGAAAGGAGCCACGCAGGGACCAGGCCTGCTAGGGACTGTTCCAAGCCAGGAACTGAAGCGGCTGACTCCCCCAGATGGCAGGAAGTTGAACACTAAACTTTGAGAACCTTTCTTAGACCGCCAGGCTGAAAGACTGATCCATGCCATCTCCCTTCCGGCACTCAGAGTCCCAGTCCCTGAAGGTCTGAGGCTTTTCCCAGCTCATTCCCTACATGGCCTCACAGGGAGTTCCCTAATGAAATCTTTGTATGTTTAATCTCACCTAGGTGTCTGGTTCCTGGTGTGTCTGTAATAAAACGTGTATAAACTGCAACAAGCATGTCTTGGGTTTCACCGGTCACTTCCAGTCCTATCCACAGGAGTTACTGCGTAAGTCAATCTTACCATGACCCAGTTTTCCTAGTAAAATGTCCACAAAGGCAGGAATGGATTGTCCGGGGTAGGTATTGAAGCATGGCCTTATGTATGGATAGATAGGTATGTATGGATAGATAGGTAAGGGTTGGCCTGGGAAAGAGTTAAATCCGATGAAGGGTGAGAAGTCACAAGGACCTGGTGACTTTGTGAAAACCGCAAGCGCTAAGACTGTTGTCCATGCGCAGTCTGAGCAGACAAAGGAAGTGTAGAAGAAACTGAAAGGTCAGTCAAAGACTTTCCCAGGCTCCAGCCCCATCTTGGAGTAGATAAGTCCAACAAAGCAGAAAACACGGACTGCTTCCCAACCCATTCTAACCAGCCGGCCTGCCACAGACAGCGAAGTGCAGCCAACGGACCATGCACTCTTGGCACACACCAGCAATGAAGAGCAGTTACAGCCACAGCTCCATCCACTGTCTGCCACACCCACGCACTATAGCTGCACATCGCAACCCAAGTGTGAGAGCCAAGACCCTCACTCCTGTCCTTTTTATACGGGATAACTTGAAGCACAGAAAGTAACTGCTCAAGTCCCCACTAGCAGTGACAGTGGAGATGGGATGAACAGAGACATAAAACCATCAGCCGAATCTGTGCATCAGGCTGAAGATGTCTTAGCGCTAAAGGACTTGCCTGGTATATGTGACGTTCTGGATTCCATCCCCAGGAAGGAACATACACACACACACACACACACACACACACACACACACACACACACACACACCATTTAACATCAAAATTAAGAAGAAAAAAAACATCCTCAGAGTTTAAAAGTCAAAGAATTATATCCCTGGGGCTACAGAGATGGTTCAGCAGGTAAGAGTATTGGCTACTCTTCCAGAGGACCTGGATTGGATTCCCAGAACCCACACAGCTGCTTACAACTGTCCATAACTCCAGTTCCAAGGGTCCAATGCCCTCTTATGGCCTTCTCAGGCACTGCACACAAGTAGCACATAGACATCCTGGCAGGCAAGATTGTCATACACACACAATAAAAACAAATAGAAGTTTTAAAGAATTATAATCCCACCGGGCAGTGGTGATACACGCCTCTAATACTGGGAGGCAGAGGCAGGCGGATCTCTGAGTTTGAGGTCACCATGATCTACAGAATGAGTTCAAGGACAGCCAGGGCTACACAGAGAAACGCTGTCTTGAAAAAAACAAACAAACAAAAAGAATTATAACCCAGTATTTGGGAGACAGAATCAGGTAGATGTCTGGTGGTCTACATAGTGAGTTCCAGGCTAGCCAGGGATACACTCCAATGAGACACTCCTTTCCAAATAAATAAACAAATAGTAAAAATAAATAATTAATTACCCCAAATTGATGAGATAAAACTATTATTAAAATAACAATAATACACCATGATTATAAAAGAATGTTTAAAAAATTGAGAAGTTTATGAATATCACTAAACACTAATAATAAGACTAAGATGTCACTCAGTGGTAGAGCATTTCCCTAGCATCAAAAAAAAAGGAAGATAAGAAAAAATACATTATGAAAAACCATCATTAATAGTTTCTGTAACATTTGTGTCCCCCAAATTCCTGTTGAAATATCATCCATAAAGTGACAATATTAGAAGGAATCCCCGTGAATGACTCGTGAGCCATGGGTTTAGAGAGCTCAGAAGAGGGCCTCCCGGGAGCTCAGCCGTGCTGGCAGCCTGATCTCAAAGTTGCAACTCCAGAACCCCGAGGACAAATTCCCAGTGTTTGTCAGCCACCCAGAATGATAGTCTCGCTCTAGCATGAAACCTGAATCCGCAGAGGCAGCATCCTGCCGCACAGACAGAAACCCTCCGCCGTCCTACCTTCCAATACCTTCTCTGTTGTTTTTTTTTTTTCAGACCTGTTTATTTTATGTATACGAGTGTTTTGTCTGCATGTACGTGTGTATGTGCACCACCTGTGTGCCTGGTGCCCCAGGAGGTCAGAAGAGGACTTTTGGACTCTCTAGAATGGAGTGGCTGGTGGTTGTGAGCAGCCTGTGGGCTCTGGGAACTGAACCTGGATCCAGGGCAGCAGAAAGTGCTCGTAACTGCTGAGCTATCCACCTCTCCAGGCCCAGCTTTCAACATCTTGTTTGAAACCCTAACTAATGTGATGATGAAAAGGAAGTTTAAGATGTCTTAAATATGGCCAGTCATGGTAGCACACGCCTTTAATTCCAGCACTAAGGGACAGACAGAGGCAGGAGGATCTCTGAGTTCTAGGTCAGCCTGGTCTACAGAGTGAGTTCCAGGACAGCCAGGGCTACACAGAGAAACCCTATCGTGAAAAACAAACAAACCAAAAAACAAAACAACAAAACACTCAAACTTGCTTATTAAATTGGCCCATGACCTTGGAGACACGTCTCGTTGGCCACCTGAAGTTGAAATGAACTAGGCAGAGCCGTGTGTGTTTCCTGTCCTTCACCTGACGGGCTCACGTTTTCCCTCCCTCTCCGTCCTTCCCAAACAACGAAACACCTGTGTGGTCAAATCCCTGGACACATTTAGATGCAGGTGTCCACATGCCTCACACACACTCACTCCCGCTGTGAACGAAACTGAACTTGCTCTTCAGAGCGCGCACGGCCGAAGGTTGGGTTAGGTGTGTAAATATTCCCAGAGCACGGGAGATGTCAGAATGTCTCCAGGGCTGGAGAGTAGGCACAGTGGTTAAGATGCTCTTCCCGAGGACCAGTTCAGCTCCCAGCACCCACGTCAGACAGCGCACAACCAACCGTAGCTCCAGCCCCAAGGGATCTAACACCCTCCTCACCTCCAGGGGACCTGCGCACTTGTGGTAAACACTCAACATAGGAACACACATACACACATAAATAAAAGTAACTCTAAAAAACAGTTTTCTCCATTCTTAGATTTTTATTACATGGCATATCAGTTAGATTTTGGTATTTTTGAGTCAGACAGGGTCTCACTATGTAGCTGTCCTGGAACTCAGTATGTAGACCAGGCTGGTCTTGAACTCACAGAGATGCTCCTGCCTCTTTGACCTGAGTGCTAGGATTAAAGGCGTGGGCCACCCCATCCAGTGTCACCACTCCCGACTTAGATTAGATTTTATTATTTGTTTTGTGTGTGATACGTGCAAGTGTGTATGTATATGCATGCATGTATGTGTATGTGCATGTGTATATGTATGTGCATGTGTGTGATATATGCATGTTTGTATGTATGTATATATATATATATGTACATGTGTGTATGTATATATATGTGTGTGTAGAGGACAGAGGAAGATGTTGTACGGTCTCATCTTTTCTTCTCTGCCTTTTCCCCTGAGGCAGGGTATCCATAGGACCTTGAGCTCGTCAGTTCTCGGCTAGGCTGTCTCAGCAAGCCCCACTGCTCCTCCTGTCTCTACCAGCTTCTCCCAGCTCCGGGGTTGTAAGTATGCACCATGCTCAACTTTTTAAATGAGTGCAGGGGATCAGAACTCGGTTTTCATTTTGCACAGCAAGACTCTCACCCACTGGATCATTTCCCCAGCCCCTGGATTATTTTAGATCACACTTGCGTGGTACTCACGGATGACCTGCCTCATGCCTCCCACTATTGCTGTCCTAGAAGCCAGTCTTCTGTAAGCCCGCTGGCCTGAAACACAACACACATCGTGAAGGATGACCCTGAACTAATAATCCTCCTGCCTCCACCTCCCAAGTGCTGGGATTACGAACATGTGCAACCACATCTGGTCTCAGTCTGCCGAAGGCGTTTTATGGTACACATTCTCATTTGTACATACAAGTTTTTGGTTTTGTTTTTTTGTTTGTTTGTTTCTTGAGCCAGGATCTTACTATGTAGCCTTAACCAGCCTGGAACTTGCTGTGTAGACCAGGCTGGCCTTGAACTCACAAAGATCTGCTGCCTGTGCCTCTCCAGTGCTGAGAGCAAAGGAGTGTGACATTACAGCCTGGCCAGTGACTTATTTTTTAAATTGTTATTTATTTCAGGTTACTTTCTGTGGTGATAAATCCTTCAATGGCGTCACAATTTTACATGGAATGGGACTCTCCAAGATAAAGTAACCATTTCTCCATTCCTTTTCCTACAGAAGTCAGTACTATAGCATCAGCCTTGCAGTTAAGCTTTGTACAGGGTTTAAACACATCCCGAGGAACTGGGATTCTTGATCCAGAACCATGCACTTTTCCAAGCATTTGGCTCTTATTTCCAAACTTCCTCCAGGCATTTCATCCTAGTCTGAGCAAGCGGACGACACAGTCCTGCACAAGGCTGCTGTCCTTCCTCATCTTTGCCACTTAGATAGATTATATGGCCATTTCTTTGTTTCCTTTCCTCCAACTTCCCTCTCTCCCTCCCTTCCTCCCTCTTAAACTTGCTAAGGAGCCACTCCATCACTGAGCTGTACCTTCAGCCCAGCCTCAAATATGGTCTTTTCCCTCTTTACAGAGCAGTGGCTCTCAACCTGTGGGTCGTGACCCATTCAGCAAGCCTCTCTCTCCAAAAATATTTACATGACAATTCTTAACAGTGGCAAAATTACAGTCATGAAGTAGTGACAAAAACAATTTTATGGTTGGGGTCACCACAACATGAAGAACTGTATTAAAGGGGCACAGCGTTAGGAAGGTTGAGAACCAGTGTGAGAGCTTTGTACTTGTTTATTTGTTATTTTGGAATCTTTAAAGTCTGTTTATACAGAGTTCCGCTCTAGAGACTTCACCATGAGTAAACACAGCGAGTTAGTGGTTCTGAGCCACCATCTTGTCTCTGGGACGAGCCAATGAGTCTGAGATTGGTTCCTAATTCTTTGCCACTGAACACCATGACTCAGATCAGCATTTCCACTGCAGTGAAGGACAGACTCTGTCTGCAGAGTGCTGATGAGTAAGCTCAGCATAAACACCACCACAACACTGGGGGTCACCCCAGATGTCCATCTCACTGGTGTGCTGAGTGAGGAGAAGCCAGACACACGGCCAGCACCTGCTAGGTGCTGAGGCCTCAAACAACACAGGCTGCTAATTTAAGGTTTAAGGATGTAATTAGAAGGGGAAAAGCTGTCTTACGAAAACAGCCATTTCACGTTTAGCTTCCATTCTTGGGATAATTAGCTGAGGAAGATGGAGACAGGTGCAGCCGGAGACATTCCTCAGTGCTGGTGCTCTCTGCTTTGAAGAGGGATGCCATTGTGTTTCCATTTCTCAGCTGGGTCAGGCTTCCGGCCATCCCCCTCTCCAGCCACTCCCCCCCTTGGTATATTAGTGGTCAGAAAATGCTTCAGTGGTTTATCTAAAAAGTAGGGCCCGGGGGTGGTAGTGCACGTTTTTAATCCCAGCACTCGGGAGGCAGAGCCAGGTGGATCTCTATGAGTTCAAGGCCAGCCTGGTCTACAGAGTGAGATCCAGTACAGGCTCCAAAGCTACACAGAGAAACCCTGTCTCCAAAAACCAAAACCAAAAAAAAAAAAAAAAAAAAAAAATAGGGTTACAGGTCGACGAGATGGCTCAGTGGTTAAGGGTGCTTGTCATCAAACCAGGCCACCCAAATGTAACCTCAGGAACCCATATGGTACAGAGAATTTGTCCCATGGATTGTCCTCTGACCTCCACACCAGTGCACACTTTGCACTACTCTTGTGCTTGATCTAGTGCACACACACACACACACACACACACACACACACAGTACATGTAAAAATAAAAATCTTAAGAAATAATGCTGTTTCAAATGAGGTCAGTTTTCAATATCCAGAGCCCCGTGATAAACTAAATTTATATTAATGTTGTTGTTGTTGTTGTTATTGGTGGTGGTGGTAGTTTTGAGATCGGGTCTTGCTTTATTACTAGTCTTTACTTTGTAGCCCAGACTGGTCTCAAACTAGTGGCAATCCCCCTGCCTCAGTCTCCTGAATACTACTAGGGTTATAGGCATGCTCCACCATGCCTGATGTGTTGGTTAGTTTTATGTCAACTTGACACACGATCACCTGGGAAGAGGGACTCTTAAGAAAATGCCTTCGTGGCTGGTGGTGGTGGCTGTGGTGGCACACACCTTTAAACTTAGCACTAGGGAGGCAGAGGCGGGCGGAATAAGAGAGTGAAAGACCACGGTTGTTCATTCTGTCCCCTCATGGCTGACTTCTTGGTTGTGCCTGTCTGTTTCCTGAGCAGATCTAGCAGAGAAGACCTAGAAAGGCAACTGGCTACCAGTTAAGGGGGGAACACATTTAGTTCCAGCAGTGTTAGAACTTGTTTTAAATAATTCTTAAGCTATCTAGGATTTTTGACTTTTCCCCCATGAAACCTGTAAAGCACTGTGTGAAGCCAGGGCAGTCTCCCAGGGACTGGGGCTCACACTGTGTGGGTCCAACTTCTGCAAACTCTCTGTATATGCCACGATTCATCATTTTTGTTCATTGATTTTTTTTTACATTTATTTGTGTGTGTGTGTGTGTGTGTGTGTGTGTGTGAGAGAGAGAGAGAGAGAGAGAGAGAGAGAGAGAGAGAGAGAGAGAGAGAGAAAGGGAAAGAGAGAGAGAGCTCCAGTGTTAATGTGCTTTTTCTACTTTTTTGTTATTGGTCTGTTCTTGGTTTTTTAGAAGCTGTTTGTGTATTGAGATACTGATCATTGCTTACCACAGTCTGTCTTTGGGCTGTGGTGTGGTTTTGTTCCTTAGAGATTTCAAATTCTTACACCGCCAAATTCATCCTTTGTGACTCATTGTTCTTTTCCTTTCTTTCTTTCTTTCTTTCTTTCTTTCTTTCTTTCTTTCTTTTTTTCAAGATTTTTCTTACTATTTAATTATGTATGTGGGGGGAGGGGAGTGTGTGCAAATATCCACAGAGGTCAGAGGTCTCGGATCCCCCTGGCGCTGGGGTTACAAGCAGTTGTAAGCCACCTGATATAGGTGATGGGAACTGAACTCACGTCCTCAGAAAAAGCCGTATGTCATGTCTCCAGCCTTCTTTCTCTTCTTCCTTCCTTCCTTTTTCTCTTTCTTTCTCTCTTTCCTTCCATATTTCTTTTTTCTTTTTTTGTGTTTTTCAAGACAGAATTTCTCTGTGTAGCGCTCGCTGTCCTGGAACTCACTCTGCAGACCAGGCTGGCCTCGAACTCAGAGATCTACCTCCCTCTGCCTCCTGAGTGCTGGGATTAAAGACTTGCACACCACCACTGGCAAACTGCTATCTTATTAATGCTGTGTATTCTGGGCTGGCAGGATGACTCAGCGGGTAACGGAGCTCCGAGCCTGATGCTAGGGACCTACCTACATGGTGAAGGAGAGAAATGAGCCTGCAGGTGGCCTCGGCACTCCACACATGTACCGTGGCGTGCACACACCTCTGCAATAGACAAACAAGCAAGCAAGTTAACACACGTATTTAAAAAAGGTGTGTTCGTGTAAGAATGGATCTTCCGCCTAAATGCTGCGTGCTGGTGATTAAATTCACGGCCGGTACATTCCAGGCCAGTTATCTGCCAACAACCAAGTATGCCTGCTCCATTTATTTACATACTCTTTGATGTTCTTCAGATTCATTAAAATATTTTCCTAACATAGATTTTGCATTTTTATTAAATTGTTATCATGATTAACTTTTAAATGTTTTTTTTTTTAATCTAGCCACCTCAGTTTATGGTATTATTGTCTGTAATAGTTACTCAGTGATTCTTTGCTGTTTTCTAGACGTAATATCACACTGTATGCAAATGATGTTTCTCCCTCTCTTCTCAGTTTTCTATTTTATTATTTATTTATTTTTAAAACACTTTGCTTTTTTTTTTTTTTTTTAATTTTATGTGCATTGGTGTGAAGGTGTCAGATCCCCTGGAACTGGAGTCACAGACAGTTGTGAGCTGCTATGTGGGTCCTCTGGAAGAGCAGCTGGTACTCTCCAGCTCCCTATTTTATTTATTTTTTGAGTCAGGGTTTCATTGCGTAGCCCTGGCTGTCCTGGAACTCACTCTATAGACCAGGCTGGCCTCCAACTCAAGAAATCTGCTGCCTTTGCTTCCTAGGGCTGGGACTTAAGACATGGAACACCATGCCCGGCTTCTACTTTTTTTATTTTAATTCTTACCTCTGCCGGG
Source organism: Peromyscus eremicus (assembly GCF_949786415.1). Lineage (NCBI taxonomy): Eukaryota > Metazoa > Chordata > Mammalia > Rodentia > Cricetidae > Peromyscus > Peromyscus eremicus. Next base: position 62,139,215 of record NC_081436.1, read on the forward strand.
CGGTGGTGGTGCACACCTTTAGCCCCAGCACTTGAGAGGCAGAGACAGGTGGATCTCTGTGAGTTCGAGGCCAGCCTGATCTACAGAGTGAGTTCTAGGACAGGCTCCAAAACTACACAGAGAAACCCTGTGCTGGGATTAAAGGCGTGCACCACCACACCAGTGCAAGTTTGTGTTTTTGTGTGCCTGGATATGCTACAGAGCATTCACCCTAGGCAGCATGCTACAATTCACGACAAACACAGGGTAAGACAGGGACCATACACGTCCTTCCCTTCTACTCCCAGGAGATTAGTCAAACCCAGTTTTGATTAGACTTCCAGCAACCAAAGATGATTTTTTTTTAAATGTAGTATTTTGGGCCTGGTAAGTTTATGTACAGAGAAGGGAAGTCTTTGTGTACGCTGCAAATATGTGTTGCTCTGATTGGTTGATAAATAAAGCCATTTGGCCTATGGCAAGGCAGCATAGAGGCAGGTGGGGAATTCAAAGAGAGAGACAGGAAGAAAGCAGGGGACAGCTGCCAGCCAGCCGCCGGAGGAGTAACATGTAATGGGACGCAGGTAAAGCCACGGAACATGTGGAGATACATAGATTAATGGTTATCTAATTTAAGATATAAGAGCTAGCTAGCAAAAGTCTTGAGCCATGGCCATGCAGTTATAATTAATATGGGCCTCTGTGTGTTTACTTGGGGGATGGAGTGGGAGAGATCTGTCCTGACCGCAGGCAGACCGGGACAGGAGAGCCACACAAATCCCACTTGTGAACACATCACCCCAAAGCAGACCTGCTACTTCACACATTTGATTCCTGCAGCCCACAGCTGCTTTCTTCCTTGTTCACATCTCACAAAAGTTTTAAGGCTTTTTTCTTTTCTTCTTCTCAATGTAACTTTGGCAAGATCACTGATTCCCCAAAGCCAGCTTCTCCATGTCCTAATGAATGTTGTTAGCTGTGTGGATCGTCTCCTGAGCAGAAGCCAGTTCATGAGATGGGGAAAAGGCCATTAACTCAGTTCTCCACTGTTTTCAGCATTAGAAGTCCAATTTCAGGCTCTCCCATGACATCCTCATAGAAAACCAACCCGGCTGGAGCCAATGACCTCTCTCCCAAGATCACTCCAGAGCAGTCTGGGACAGTGCAGAAGGCACTTCAGGGGAAATTCTGACGTGTGCAAACAGGCACAGGCATGCAGTCTACAGTCTACGGTGTGTGTATGTGTGTGTGTGTGGCGGGGGGTGGGGTGAGGGTGGGTAGGTGGTGGGGGTGGTAAAAGATTCCCTTGTGCTCTTGTTCGTTCTCCAGCTTCAAACTGCACAAAGATCCTGATGTCCAGGCATGTGAAGAAACAAAGCAGAGGCCAATGGGCACAGCCATGGGGCAGCCTGGCACACTGGGCCAGAAAGGGGGACAGGGAATTCATTCACTGGGGCACGGGAACAAGCGTTTCAGTTTTGTTGGGGTGGGTATGAGTCATTTTTAAATGCATCCATGGCAGAATGGCTGTTTTTGTCTGTTTGTTTGTTTTGTTTTGTTTTCTGAGACAGGGTTTCTCTGTGTAGCCCTGGCTTTCCTGGAACTCGCTCTGTAGACCAGGCTGGTCTGGAACTCAGAGATCTGCCTGCCTCTGCCTCCTGAATGCTGGGATTGAAGCCTTGCGCCACCACTGCTCAGCTCATGACACGACTTCTAATGTTAACATAGCAGCCTCTTATTTTGCTGAACCTCAACTTCCAAGCCAACCCTCTGTAGCCAGGCATTTAGGGGTTTTCTGATTTCTTACTTTGAAAATCAATACTATAGCTGAGCATAGGCCAGTAATCCTAGCACTTAGGAGGCAAAAGCCTGAATACAGGTTTGAGGCCAGCTTCGGCTATATAATAAGACCCAGTCTCAAAAACACACCAAAAAACGGGAGCTAGAAAGCTCCTTGGTAGTTAAAAACACCAATGTTCTTGTTGTAGACCAGGCTGGCCTCGAACTCACAGAGATCCTCCTACCTCTGCCTCCCAAGTGCGGAATTAAAGGCGTGCGCCCCCACCGCCTGTCGAACACCAATGTTCTTACAGGACTAGGATTTTGTTCCCAGCAGCTCACAGGCATCTGTCACTCCAGTTCTGGGAAACTCAACCCCTACTTCGGGCCTCCTCATGCACCAGGCACACGTGTAAATATGTAGTTTACTAACCTGACTTTCAGAGATTTTGTAATGATCTGTGATCCTACAGCCTTGATATTTTACCTTAACCCAGCTCTGCTAACCTTGACCAATTTGTCAGGGTAATCTGGATCACTCCTGCTATAAAGTGTGCTTCTCAGGTTACTAACAAACCTAACCACTATTCTCCGTGTTTATTGGCCACTTGCATAATTTTTATGAACTCTCGGTTTATGCTTAACTACATTTGCATCCTGATATCTGTCTTTTATTCAATAGGAATGATATACGTATTTTAAGATTTATTGTGGTGATATTTTATTTGCGCTTTGATAAATAAAGCTTGCCTGGAGATCAAAGGGAAAAGGCCAGCCATTTTAAGTAAACAAAGTCAGGCAGCACACACCATTAATCCGATCACTTAGCAGGCAGGGTCTCTGTGTGTTCAAGGCCATCCTAGGGAAGAGCCAAGCATGGTGACACATGCCTTTATCCCAGTACCAACCATAGAGACCTGGAGGTCTGTACAGACAGACAGTGACAAGGAAGTGAGGTAGCTGGGCTAAGAGCCAATGAGAGGGCAGAAAAGCAAGGCATATAAAGGTGTTGGTGGACAGGAAGTAACTCGCATTTGGAAGCTGCAGAGCTGGAGAGGTAAGGTCGGCTGGTGGCTCTCACTATTTCCCTGATCTCTAAGGCTTTCACCCCTATATTTGGCTCCGTGTTTTTTATTTAATAAGACCATTTAGAAATTCGTCTACAATTTATTTTTACTATTTCTAATTAGAGGTACAGTTGTGTGTGTTGTGTATGTCCAAGTGTGTCCTAGTGTCCATGGAAGCCAGTAGAGTTGGAGCTCCTGGAGATGGAGTTACAGGTGGTTGTGAGTCACCCAGTAGGAGTGCTAGGAATCAAACTCTAATCTATTGGAAGAGCAGTACATGCTCTTCATCACTTAACCACCCCTCCTAAGAGTATGTACCTGGGTGGTGGTAGCACATGCCTTTAATCCCAGCACTCAGGCAGGTGGAGCTCTGTGAGTTCAAAGCCAGCCTGGTCTACAGAGTGAGTTCCAGGACAGCCAGGGTTGTGACACAGACAAATCCTGTCTCAAAAAAACAAAAAAGGTAAGTACTAGAGCTCTTGTGTCTTAAATAAGATTCTTCCAACACAACTTCAAGGGCTACTAGCCAAAGAATATCCACCTCAGGGGGGTTAAATCCCTCCATTCAATATGATGGGATTTTACTCCTGGCCTAAATGAATGACAGCTGTGTACCCTGATGTGAAATAATATGACTTTGTACTTGGTGTAAAACTGCAGCTGAACTCTAAGCTGTGGTCTTGGCAGTATTTCCTGACAATGAGTTCCCCGGATTATGTTTTACTAAAGGGGGGCCTAGAGAAAAGGAGGAGGAGGAGGAAGAAAGGATGAAGGGAAGAAAAGAGGAGAAGAAGGGCTGGGACAAAGCAGAGGAGGAGACAGGAGGAAGAAAGAATGGAGGAGGAAGAGATGGGAGGGGGAGGGGCAGAGGAAGGGGGAGGAGCAGACCACTCCTCTCACCTTCTTAAGGTTTTAGTGACCCCTTGGTTCAGTCCCCATTGCCTCACTCTCCTTCCATGAGCCGAGCAGAAGCCACTTCCAGGACCCGGTCAGTGAAGAAGTTCTCGGAGTCCCTGCCAGCCTTTATCTGATTTCCTGGACCCCTTATCTACCGGCCCCAGGAGGCTGTGCAGGGCAGGAATCCTCTAGAGAAGCCGCCTAGCTGCCCTTCGGAATTCTGTGCCCTCACCATGCCCCCTGCTGGAGGCCTCAAATCATCTGGGATCTTAATCAGCCGTCTTTGATTCTGGAAGGCCAGGAGGGGCTCATGAAGAGCAGCCAGGCCCGCAGCCTGGCATCGCCGGATCCTAGGAGCCTCCTCCACCAGCCCAGACCCCTTTGGAGGAAAGTAGACTCCAGACACTGGAGAGGCGATTATCCTCAGAGATCACTTCATTCAACTCCATTTTTGCAGATGGAAAAGAAAAAAATAATGAAGAGAATATTCTGATCATAGTTCATTATCTTATTGGCAATACAGGAAAGAGGTAATTGCTCCTTTGTTCCTGGCTTCTTTGAAAAGACAGATCAGAGCAGTACAGAAAGCTCACTGACCTAAGAATGAAGGCAATGGTGTGGGCTGAGGGTGGGAAGGAAGGCCCCTGGGAACTCCCAGGAGGGCACTCAGAACCCAAGCCAGCATTCCCCAGACTTGTGTCCACGCAATACCCACGCCTGCTTCCTTCAAAGAAAAAGAAGTGAGTTTTTCCAGAGCACTCCAGACTTGGTCTCATGCATACAGTCCCCGCGTACAGCACAGAAAGGACACTGAACACTTTGCTTGTGAAACCTTCAACCCCAAATCCTTAGCTCGGTTACTCACACGGTCAACGTGGGCCCTAAGATTTGTTCCACTTCAGGATTCTAGCCCTCAAGTTAAAACCGACTCAATTCCCCAGGAACAGTTTCATGCCATCCACCTGCCTCAGTGCACCCAGCCACTTTGTTCTTGCCTGTCTGCTGAGCAAACACAGGCCACTCCACCCTTGCTAAAGCAACCTCATCCTGTCCACGCTTGCTTTATCCCTTCCTTTCCCCTTCCCTCTCCCCAACTTGCCTCTTTCAGCCCTGATCTTTGGCTGATGGGGGGGGGGGGGGGGGGACTCAATGTCAGAGTTTGCCTAGCATATGGGATGCTCTGGGCTCCATTCTCGAGCTGCAAAATAAATAAATAAACAAACAGATGAGAAACAAAAAACAGAAACTGGAAGCTCTGAGCACGGGCCTTTACCAGAGACGGGCCCTTCGCGTTTACAGAGGCAGTAACTGTTGCCCCCCTTTCCTGCTCTGAGAGCAAGCCAAGTCAGGCCGCTGCCAAGTCAGGCCGCTGCGAAGTCCTGCCGGCCCAGTCCACTGGCACCCACGTTCATTACCAAGTAAAATAGGCCGCGTCGCATGCCACAGGCAGCGACTGCTTTCACAGACCGCCCATTCAAATGCACCAGCCTTCTCTATGGCGCAGACTCATTTTCATGACAATATCCCCTGAAATCCCCTGACCTTACCAGCTCAACTAGTACTTCCATAAAGTTCCCAAGACCCGGTGGCTATTGGAGGAGCAATTCAGAATGCATACTCTTTAATAAATAAAATTGCTACTACTCACCAACACACCAAGTTAAAAATATTTCTCTTTTCCCAGGACAGTTGGGTTGGGGGAGGGTAAAGATCCCCTCAGACACAGTCTTGTTTCTGTTGCAGTTAGCCTTTATAATTCTGCACTGTTTGCCACTTACTGCTAAGAAGCCTACAGTAGTGGGTAGAGCTCAACAGTTAAGAGCTCTGGCTGCTTCCAAAGGACCTAGGTTCAATTCCCAGTATCCACAACCAGCTCACAACCAGCTGTGAGTCCAGTTCCAGGGAATCCCATGCTGTCTTCTGGGCTCTGCAGGCACCAGACAAGCAAATGGTGCACAGACATACATGCAGGAAAAACCACAAAACAACCATCAATATAAACACATGTGTGTGTGTTATTGTTGTTGATGGTGATAGATAAACAGCAGGGTGTGATCCCAGTACTGGAGGAAGCAGAGGCAGGAGGACCTTGAGTTCTGGCAGCTGGGGCTACACAGAGAGACCCTGTCTCAAAAAACAAACAAAACTTATGGTGGAACTGGGAACATCACTGTATTTGCCTGGCATATGGGAGGTGCTGGGCTTGACCCCCAAGATTACCAAAGGAAAAAGAAAAACAACAGCATAAATTATACCTTGCTAGCAATGGATAAATAAATAAAACTGATGAAAGAGGCTGGATTTGTCTAAGAGATATCACTGCACGGGCAGGTGGATGGAGGTCGGCGGGGATCTGGAGGCCAAAAGGAACGCTGCTGAAGGACGCCCAAGCAGGAGCTGCTGTGACTAAGTCACCAGCTGCCAACTAGTCCTCTAGGGCCAAAGCAAATTCCTACTTCAGCCTGTTGCTGCTCGCTGAGGAATTCTTCCTGGGCAGGTTTCCCAAGCTGATGGCTCTGGTTTCGGGACAGGCCTAGATAAACTTTAGTTAACAGCAGTCCCTGAGTACCACCACCTGGGAAGGCAGAGAGTGTGAAGACACCCCAACATGGGTGCCAGGGATTCCCCACCCCCCAGGGTTAAAAGTCAACTCATTTAAATTAGACAAGGCAACCCCTGCAGCCATCCTCTGACCCTTGGAGCAAGGTGACAAGGATGGACTGCTGGGCTGCGAAGGCCAAAGCGATGCAGTTAAACCATCGACAGCAAGACTCAAGATACCTCCATGGGCAACAGTCAGTTCTCACCAGATGATACGGGAGGAATACTAAATGAAGATATCAGGGAGACAGATCAAAAAGAACAGGAGCGGGGAATAAGAACATGTCGGTTCAGGAGAGTGGGGAAGTAAGGAAAGAGGAAAAGGACTACCCAACCAAAGCAGTCATTAAAAAATCAGAAGTGCTTTGACAGCCCTTAGTCCTAGCATTTGGGAAACAGAGGCAGACAGATCTCTGTGAGTTCAAGACCAGCCTGGTCTACAGAGCAAGTTCCAGGACAGCAAGGCTACACAGAGAAACCCTGTCTTGAAGAAAAACACACAAACCACATCAGAAATGCACACTTGATATCCCAACACTCCAGAGCCAGAAGAATCAGGAGTTTAAGTTTATCCTTGGCTAGTGAGTTTGAGGCTAGCCTGAGCTGTGGAAGACTTATTTCAAAAAACAAAAGAGGGAGAGATGGAAGGAAGGAGGGGATGGGGAGAAAAATGTATGTGCCAGGTTAGAACAGAGTCATGAAAGGGAACTGAAAAAACTGCCTGATTATCTAAGAATTCTTTAAAAGTAAACTTAACAACTCACCCTAAAGTAAATCTTATCTATATACACCTTCAATCGCCCATCTCAGAGTCCTTGGGCTCAGTTACTATGATTTAAATGCTCCTTTTGCGTCTGAGTTTCCTGGCTACTTTCCCAAATTGTCCTTTCTACTTTGGGAAGACTGGTGAATCCCACTCCTGTGCAGTGGTGCCCACCACTGATTCCAGCACCGCACTAGAGGCTGAAGCAGGGGGACCTCAGATTCAAGGCTAGCCTGGTCTACATAGTGAGGCTTTGTCATCTAGGACTTATTTTCAATCCTGCTTGGAGGGGCCCTGGGCCCATTTTGTCAGCCTGGACTTTGTGGTCAGTTTCCAGCACTATCTTGTCATGGTCATACTTCAAACTTCCAAGAGCCCCGGGAGAAAAGCTATGGCATCCATTTGGAGCAGCTGTTTCAGCAGGGACCAACACCACACTAGAACCCTTTACCTTCTCTGAGCTGGAAGCATAGACTATAAATTCAGAAAGAGGACAACCCTCAGGATGAGCTACAGTGTAAAACCAGAGAGGAGCAGACAGGCTTCTTACTCAAGTCCACCTAGGAGCCGGCCAGGAGGGGCTTGAAAGACTTCAAACAGGTCTTTAGCAGCTCTGTAAACAGGTGAGCTGTCAAAATGACCCCAACACACACACTCTTCCCTAAGCCACAGTTTAGCAAAACAATGAGAGCAAACACCCCCGGGGAGTGGGGGGAGGTCTGGGAATTCTTGCATCCGGTTAAAATCATATCAGCAGCAGCCCAAGCAGAGGCAGCTAGGGTAGAGCAGGAGGCGGCGTTGGCGAGCATTTAAAGTTCCAGATTTTGCATTTATAGTGTAAAGTGGTCGTTGAAAGGATTAGCTCCATTATTAATCGAATAATCAAGTAAAGTCTGGGTCAAAGCTTATATAGAGATTCCTGATTGGTCAGGAGAAACAGGACACCTCTAAGGGCTGAGGGCTATCTGTGGTTTATCATTTGCCTCAGGTGGTTTGTTTGTTTGTTTGTTTGTTTGTTTGTTTGTTTGTTTGAACAATCAGACAAGCTTAAAAAGGAAGGCTATCAAGAGTTTGTGTGTGGAATCCTATTATTAAGCACAAACATAATTTATTCCTAGATTTTTTTAGGCTGTATTTTGGTAGTGTTAGCCAACATTTTGTTTTTTCCCCGTTTTTAGGTAAATCAGTCTTGCCCGTAGGTCACTTCACTCGGTGGGTGATGGGACACCAATCAAAGCAGTGTGCAGTGTTTTCCTCATTTGACAAATCCAAGCACTCTGATGGGTGCAGTTCGCAGAACTGAATGAGAGCAAGAGGAAGACAAGGCAGTCTCTGGCACAGGCTCATGTCCTAGATCTGAGCCCTCCAAGAGTGCGGTAGGCTAGATCCAGAGTTGGGAGAGACCGGCTTGTCTGGCAACCGCCACCTGCACTCTGTCCCTGTGCTTCAGCTCTGACCCGGGCTCTTCTGCTGTGTGCACATTTGCTCACTTTGTAATAGCAAGTATGCATGCACGATTCAGCCCTCTCTAAAAGAACCAAATGCTCCACCCTCAGTAGTAAACCCAGGAGTGCTAGGAGAGGACACCGGACTGATCATTTACTCACTGGCTGCTGCTTCCTGACTGCCCTATTCCAGCACAACTTTGTTACCAAGTATGCAGGTGTCTGGATCAACAGAGAACGGTTTACACTGATTCACTAGTTGCCTTATCTCTCTCATTCACCCACTTCTTGCGCATGCTCACCTCAAGGCCTTCTACTCCAGCTATTTATCTTCAGGGGTCGATCCCTCATTTCCTGCATGTCTTTCTTCACAGGTTGACACTATGTGAAACACATCCTCCCAGATCTTCACCCCTCTTTCATGCGTGGCTTCCAGCAAGCATCTATGCTCACCTAATTTATTATTTTTACTTCTCAATTGGTTGACCTTGTTCTCCTAACATATGTTAAGCACCAGTGAGTCTCAATGTCTGGATCTCAAGATACATTTGAGGTGAAAAAATGAATACGTATTTGTACTGGTATAGTGGAGATATGATAAATTATTGGCATTTTTTTTACCTTAAAAGATATTTAACATAGCCAAATGAATATAAAAATTAAAGAAATTTTAGCTAAATGTATTTAGTCAATTCCTTAAGCTAAAACACACAAAATGACTATAGTTGTAGCAGGTAGATAAGGATAAATAGGGAAAAATGGGTATTATTAATCATGAATTGTGCCAGGTGATGGTGGAACAATTTTTTTTTTTTTTTTTTTTCCAAGACAGGGCTTCTCTATGTAGTTTTGGTGCCTGTCCTGGAACTCACTCTGTAGACCAGGCTGACCTCAAACTCACAGAGATCCACCTGGCTCTGCCTCCCAAGTGCTGGGATTAAAAGCGTGCGCTACCACCGCCCTGCTTTTAACTGTTTTTAAAATTATTGTAGCTCTTGGGCATTTTCCAAGCACTGTCATGAATTAATGTCCATTTTTGGCTTGCCCTCCACTGTAGTGTGAGCCCCTTATGGATATGGCCTATTTCATACATCTCTGTTTCCTCTTGTAACAGTATTAATATATTGCAAGCATTATATAAACTAGAAAGCATGCTTTTATGCTTATGAAAATACCCATATGAAATCAATTATCCTACGCACATGAGTGTGTCTTCTCTTGATATATGTTATACAGTTTGGCAGTAAAATAATTCAGAGTTCTTTTTTATCTTTTCTTTTTCTTTTTTTGTTTTGTTTTTTGTTGTTGTTGTTTTGAGACAAAGTTTCTCTGTGTAGCCCTGGCTGTCCTGGAACTAGCTCTGTAGACCAGGCTGGCCTTGAACTCAGAGAGATTCACCTGCCTCTGCCTCCCAAGTACTGGGGTTAAAGGCTTGCTCCACCACTGCCTGGAGGGGAGAGTTTCTTAATCGAACAGAGCCTTGCTTACATACTGTTGACAGATTATCAACTGTCATAAAAGTTTAAGATGGGAGAACAGAACATTTTAAAATGCAGAGAGACAAAATGTCCTCTTTTTTTCTTCCTTTTTTGCTTTAAGGAGAGATAGCATCAGCACTGTGGAACATACAAGGCAGAACATTTCAACCTGAAAAGTCACCAGCAAAAGGATGACTATGGGCCTGTGAGATGGCTCAGGGGTAAAGGCGATTGCTGCCAAGTCTGACATCCCAGAAACCACATGGAAGAAAAGAACTAACGTTTTCAAGTCTTCCTCTGACCTCTGTGTGCAAGCTTCAATAACTGCACACACAGACACACACACACACACACACACACACACACACACACGAAATAAATATATAAGTAAACGGTGATATAAATAATAAAAAGATGATCCATCTTTAGGGCAAACTTTCTAACTAGAAAAACCTTCCTAATGCAATCTAAAAAGATTACCTGCACCTCACTGGGGTTTGTAATTTAATCTCTAAGAGTGTGCTCTGGGGAGTGTTTCCAGAAAATACAGGCAGGCCTCCGAGGGCCGATTTACCAGGAAAGACTACAAGCTGAGCTCGGGGCCTCTCCCTTGCTCAGGTGACTGGCAACCTCGGCCAACTATTGAGGTACTTTCTCTTGGAGTCTCAACCCCATCAAATGCCTCAACCACCTGATCCATTCCTGCAGGGGCCCGGTAGAATTTCAACATTAAGAAAATTCGGGGCATTTCGCCTTTAATTCTAGAGGCAGAGACAGCCGTAGAAACCAGCATGGTCTACAGAGCTAGTTCCAGGACAACCAGGGCCGCACAGAAATCCCTGTCTCGAAAAAAGAGAGCGAGAGAGAATCTCAGATTCACAGAAGTGACCCACAAGTTCTGGACTACTTCAAACTTTAAGCAAAGGACGTTTGACTGTGGTCTCCTAACCTTAACATATCATTAGTTAGTTTGCCCAGGATGCAAAATGAAATCCCGAGAACCACTGGATAAAAGCTACTTTCATTAAATGGTCGTGTAATTCTAGATAGACATTAGCCATAAAAACTAGGTAATACATACTCGTTAAACCAGATTGTTAGTACTCAGTACTTAGACTCAATAGTGAATGAATTATCCCTATTGGTGCTAAGTATAACTTGGGGAAAATAAATACTCATCCACTTTCATTCTTAATTCGTTTGACTCATGTGGTGCCACAAAACTAAGCAGTCAAGCTAAATGTTAATTGTGCGATTAAAGTAAATGTGCAGCCGTTTTTTTACACCAAACGAAAATAAAAAATAATTTAAAAAAAAAAAAACCGAAAACCAAAACGTTGTTATTATTGCCTTGGATTTGGGTTACTTGAGTTTGACTCCTTCTACTACCAAGAAAGCTAAAGTGGCGGTGGAGATGTGGGTGGGGATGTCTCCTACAATCAACCGCTTTCCCACCCGTGTCCCATGGTCTAGCCCCTGGCCGAGTTTCCAACATTTGTTCTTCCACTCCCCTATGGACTTAGCAGTTAAATCTTAAAGGGTGGCGACCGTAGTAGGTTTTTAAGTGACAGCAGGCCTCCTGGATCGGCCAGACCCGCGACTTTACTAGGGAGGCTGGCCCTTCCCCTCCATCCCAACTCAGGTCAGTCAGGCTTTCCAGCCGCCTTCCCCTGCTCCAGGTCCCTCAGCTTGGGACTGGTCCTGTGCTCTTTCGGTGGAGACTCTCAGGAAGGTCCCCTTGGAATGGCCACACCGGCAGGGTAAAGTTACCAGGGACAGCAAAAGGGCGGCCTCTGAGCACTTCCAATAGGACGCAGCCAGTTCCCGGCCTGGACGCCCGGGGAGGAGGGGGAAGGAAGTGTCGCCACCAAATGGAAGGAGGGCAGCGGGACCCACCTCCGGCTCCCTCCCGCGCCCGCCCTCGGCCCCACCTCCCCCGGCTTGCACAAAGCCGTCCCCAAGGCGGGGACCGCGACGGACCAGGCCCAGCGCCCCGCGGCTCACGCCGCAGCTCCCCGCCAGTCTGGAGCTACGGTCCAGGTCGCGGAGTGTCCGGAGTCCCCGCGCCCCACGGTCCCCCCCTTTCCATCGATAGCCTCGGTGAAGGCGGATCGAGCCCCACGCCCGAGGTGGCGGCCTCCGAGCAGTGGGCCGCGCCGTCACCGGACGCGTACGAGCCTGCGACGTCGGGGCGCAGGAGCCTGGCCCAAGTGTGGGTGCCCCTTCGTACCGGGCCTCAAAATCAGTGCCCCCGTTTCCCAGAGCTGCTGCCCCGCACCTGCGTGGGGGGACCGAACAATGCGTTTGTGGCGGGAGGGAGCGAGGCGCGGGCACACCCACGGGCCCCTCCATTGCGGCCTGCCCGTGCCTGGCTCCCGTCGGGGGCCCACGCGGAGCGCACACGCACCCCGGGGCGCCCCAGTGGGGAAGATGGCCGTGTCAGCGCTCGCATAAAAGCCCTTTGTTGAGCGCACACAAAAGCGGCCCAGACCGCTTTTCCAGCAGGCCCTTTGGCCTAATCGAAGGAGGACGGCTGAACTTCCAAACGGTCCAGGAAGTCCAAGGCTGGGGAGCACCTCCAGACAAGGGGGTGACTACAGGCCTCCCGCCACCGTCCACCAAAATCTCAATCAGCGCCCAAGGGTTCGTCCGGTCAGGGCAGTGGGAGCTGAGGTCATTCGTCGGGGAGGAAGCGGAGAAAACCCACGTTTACTAGCCAGGCCCAAAAGGGGTATTAAACATTCACGTTCATGTAGGGTTTTCTCCCCTAAATCGGAGTAGAAAGATAATCCGAGAGGGTCTGGATCCACCAAAAAGAAAAAAAAAAGTGAAAAGAAAGCAAAAAAATACAAAAACAAAAACCAACAATAGCAACTTAAAAAAAAAACAAAACACAACAAACCAGTTGCCGTCAGCCCAAAGTGGCAGCGGCAGCGGCCGCCGGCGCGTGCGATCCACTTACTTGTCCGACTCTTGTGACATGTTTGATCCAATGAACTCGCTCCCCTTTTCCTGGAGCCTCAGCCTCTGGTGAAACTGGACTTTCAAGTCTGTGCAGGTGAAGGTGTGTGAGAGCGCCCGAGATGGCAGAACAAGAGCTACAGGTAATTCTGCTTTCGTCCCCCCTCACCACTCTCGCTCGCCCGCTCGCTCGCGCCCTCACCTAGCCGGAAAGGTGGGATGGGGGGGGGGGGGGCCCTCACATGGGGCCCGCGCTCGGAGGCGGCCCGGCGGCGCGGAGTCCTCCCGGATCGTGGCAATGGGCAGACACAGAGCGGAAAGTGGCGGACTTGGGCGGCCACAGGTAACTTTCTCGCAAGGCGCTGAATTCTTTCACTAAAGGGTACAAGCCCGAGGGCCGAGCCGCGCTGTGATTGGCTGCGGAGCTCCCTCAGGTGCGCTGCCATTGGCAGAGGCGCGCTCAGGTAAGGCCCTTCTCCAAGTGCAGGTAACTCACTGCGAAGTTTCCCTGAGTGCAGCGGTGGCACGCTGGCCTCTCGGCGGAGAGGGCTTCTCCCCACTTTGGCCTTACTTCCTCCCTGACTAGGGGCTGGGTAGAGGCGATGGGAGAGAAGGGGCGGGGAGCACCACCTGCAGGCACCCGGTGTTGTGGGTCAAACCGAAGGACGATCGAGGGCTGAACCCAGCAATCTACAAGCCACCCGGAACCAAATGGGCAGTGCACCACCTGGCACTTGACACCGGCTGGACGAGAGCTGTGCGGCGGCAGAAGAGTCAGGGACTAGAGTTACCGCACGCTAAGAGCGGGAAAGAAACGCTTGCCCGCTCCGTTGCGTAACTGCATTTTTTGCATTCTTATCCACAACAAGCTCTTTTCGTGCCCTGATGCATAGAAGATAGCAGGTCGTTTTCAGTTTGCAAATAGGCGAGCAGCCTTTCCCGAGCTGGACCTATGAAGTGCGGCGAGGCTTTGATGGAGAACGGAGATTCGCTTGGATAGACCCTTAAGATGGCCCGGCGCACCTCATCTCTCCTCTCCGCAGCCTGGGATTCCTGCGCTGCGGAAAAACTACTCCATCTGTTCCATAAGCCTGTCGCCGGTTGACATTTCTAGGCAAGCATCAACATTTACATTGTAATTCAATAGAAGCAGCTACTACAAAGGCGCTTTATCCGTGCAGTTTAATATGGTTGCCAGGGGAACAAAGCCGGACGACACTGACTGTTTTCTGCGGTTTCTCTTCTCCTGGTTGGGAACAGCGCGAATTAGCCCAGGTGTAATTTATAACCGCTGCTACCACAGTAAAGTATTGGTGGGACTTCTGACAGGGATCTAGCCCGTACATGCGGATTCTGGAAACACAGGGCGGCATGGAAAGCTTTGCCACATGTTACTTCAAGTTAACGCTGGAGCTGACGGACTTGATGCAACGTCTATATTAACCTTTGCAGGTCACCTATTTCCTGGGAATTAAATTACGAGACTAGATTTCGTTGTTCCTTATTTCCACTCTTAGCGAACGGCTTTCACAATTTTATTCTTTTTAAAAATAATGATATAAGCACCCATACATGTACTTTAAAAACAATGTGTTTTAACATGGTTCCCCTTGCAGACAACCGCATCCCACTGCTGCTGCTGGTCTGTGATTTCTTCCCTGTTTCTCCGGTAATGCATCGTGCTCTCTCTTGATGTATCAATAACAAAATGATCTGAGCCCTTGCTCCCTTCATGAGGTGTTAGCGCCTTGACCCGCTCACCTTCCGGTTCCAGATCTTCAACACGGTTCCTTCTCAGTTTAGGGACTAAGAAGTAAGTGTCTGTGCAAGTTTAGTGATAACAGTGCCCACTGGTGTTTTGTGACTGTTTTCTTATAAACCCTTTTTTTAACCTTTTATTTAGTTTATTATGAACCTATCCTGATATGTTTCTATAATGGATAAATCAAGTGACTGTAAAATTTACTTTCCAAAATGTCAAACACTAATTCCATCTCCCCCGAAAACACACCCGCAGACTCCTGCCCTCCCAATCCTATGGACATGAGCTGTTTTACGGACCCACTGCTGAGGTGCCATGCTGGGACACACCATGCTCTTGGTCCTGCGCCTTCTTTGAGGGTTTATTTTTCATTTCCCATGGCACATGGTATTTTCCTTTTTGTTTTGGTTTATTTTGTTTTGAGGGAAAGTCTCTCTATGTAGTCCTTGCTGGCCTGGAACTAGCTGTGCAGACAAGGCTCGTTTCAAACATGTGTTTATCCTCCTGCTCAGTGTCCAGGCATTCATCACCACACCTTGACGTTTTTGTTTTTGTTTTTCCAGACAGGGTTTCTCCATGTAGTCTTGGCTGTCCTGGAACTCCCTCTGTAGACCAGGCTGGCCTCGAACTCAGAGATCCACCTGCCTCTGCCTTCCGAGTGCTGGCATTGAAGGCGTGCGCCACCACAAAGCTACACCTTACCTATTTTAAGAACTCTACAAGTTTGGAACCTATTCCCTATGGCAGGATGCATCGATCAGCCTTGATGCAGGGGAGAGGAGCTTGGTCCTGCCTCAACTTGACATTGCTTTGTTGACTTCCATGGGAGGCCTTACCCTTTCTGAGGAATGGGTTGGGGGGCATAGAAAGGAGGTGGGGAGAGGGAACAGGAGGAGAGAAAGGAGGGGGAACTGTGGTTGGTATGTAAAATAAATAAAGAAAATTAATTTTAAAAAGTAAAATAAAAAAAGAACTCTTCTGCTGGGCAGCGGTGGCACATGACTTTGATCCTAGCACTTGAGAGGCAGAGGCAGGCGGATCTCTGTGAGCTCCAGGACAGCCAGGTCTACAAAGCGAGTTCTAGGACACCCAGGGCTGTTATGCAGAGAAACCCTGTCTCAGAAACAAAACAAAACAAACAAACAAAATAAAAACTCTTCAATTTCTTAAAATAGTTTTGTTACTTTTAAAATACAATTTAATACAATAGTTCTTGTTACTTTTTAAATGCAATTCTGTGACTGCCTTGGTTACAATACTTTTCCCTGTCTTTTGAGGTATCTTTTATTACAAGAGTTTCCTGCCTCTCCTTGGCTTCCTCTGAGTTTGCTTCCATGCCCCATGGCACAGCTGTCTGCAGGCCTTTCACACTACACTCCCAGGTAAGAATGAGGTCATGGGAACCTCTTCAGCATCCCTGTGGAGGTGGGGAGGGAGTCTGCTGCCTGGTGGACCTGAGGTGTTTTCCTTGGAGCTCTTGGAGTTAGGAGAAATCTACTGTCTCTCGCACTCTGGAGCATTCACCAGGTGAGTGATGTCCAGAAGTCGTTCTGGGAAGGCCTGGGTGAGCCACCCTGCAGCCTTCCCCTCTCTTTCCTTTTCTGGAGGGCTCTTATTCCTGTCCTTGTGTGTCCTGTCCTTGTGTGGATGGTGGATAAGTGTTTTTCCTGCTGGCTGCCAGGGGCAGGACAAGGAGTCTGAACATATTTCTTGTAAGAAACTAAAAAGCCCAAAGAAGAGATCTGTAAGGTCTGACCTGTGGGGTACAGTCCAGTGAAGATATATCTCCCACCAGAGTACTGTCAAACAAGGCCACCCAGAGCAAACCCACCTGCACCCCTATGAGTCTCTATGGCCTTAGTTTCATCTATGAATGGAGAGTAAGAGGTCTGAAGACAAGTGATCCAATGCCTCCAGCTGCCGTTTGCTTGGACCATGATTTTAGCTGTTTTTGTCTCCCATACCCCCAGGATCCTGAGTCTACTCGCCAGTGTCCCCTATGGTGGCCTCAGGCATCTCCAAGGCCAGCTCATCCTGTGTTTTCAGGACAGCTGAGCCTAGCCTCACTGACCTTGTGAGCATTCACGTGTAACTCAGGTGTTTCCTTAACTACTTTCTGTTCCACCACTCTTAGCTGGGGTTTCTATTCCTGTGATAAACACCGTGACCAAGAGTAACTAGGGAGGAAAGAGTTTATTCCATCTTACATTTCTACACCATGGGCCATTACTGAAGGAGTCAGGGCAGGAGCTGAAGCAGAAGCCATGAAGAAGTGTCCCCATTGAATCGTGGAGAAGTGTGTTGAAATCTCTTTTGCTGATGGCCTTTCCTTCATAGTCTTGGTTCCTGTGAAATTATCCTTCTATGATCTCTTACTGTCCTTTTATTTTTGCGGGGGGGAGCGGATATTGTCGTAGGTCAGTCTGCTGCCAGCTTTAACTGTGTTTGTTTCCAACATTATCCCAAAGCATTTACCAAACTTCACCAAATTGATTTGTGCAAACAAAATCACTGTTTGAGTTGGATGTGATCGGTCTGAAGCCTAGTGTGTCGATACATATCTACAATTCCAACATTCAGGAGGTTGAGGCAAGAGGATTGTTGTGAGCTCCAGGCCAGTCAGCACTGCATTGCAAGACCCTGTCTCTAAAGCTAAAAGCAAATAATAATAATAATAATAATAATAATAATAATAATAATAATAGAAAAAAGTTTCATGGCTAGTTATTTCTTTTGCTGTTTTATAGTGATCAGATTCCTTTCTTCTGACATCTAATGACTCAACATTGATTAGATAATTTGGTATTCCTCAGACAGACTAACCACTGGGTGGACTAGGTGAAGAAAATCTTTCAAACGGATCATTTTAATTTGTCCCTCATGGGGCTGGAGAGATGGATCGGCAGTTAAGAGCACTTCCTGCTCTTGCATAAGGTTCAGGTTCAATTTCCAGCACCCAGCAATCTATTCAGTTTTGGCGAACCCAATGCCCTCTGAAGGAGCAGAAGTACATGCGAGCAAAACACCTATCCACAGAATAATAGTAATGATAATAATAATAGATGGAAGCTGTCAACCATAAAATAATCTTTATCACCCAATTGTCTGGATTCCTTAGACACATGAGTTAAATAAATCTGAAAGTTTCTGCCTCACAGATTATGAAACAGTCCTTTTCTGCATATATCTTTATCCATAAATGCTTACATTAACACAGTGGTTCCCAAATGTGGTCCCTGTGTAGAACATCAAATCATATCACAAGGTGCCTATCAGGAACGTAAAGTGACCAGCTCACCCAAACTCAAGTAAGTGAGCAGCAAGCTGCTTGTCCAAAGCCCACCCCATGCTCGCTTATGTTAGATCTCGAGAAGCACAGAAGTGCAGCTTTCAGACAGAATGCAGCAGCACACACCGGGCGCTGCACATACCGGGCACTGTACACACCAGGTGCTGCACGCACTGGGCACTGCATGCGGGGGTTGGTTAATGTGGGCTGTACCTGTGTGGATGAAGCCACTCCTGCCCTAGGCTCGTTTATTTGATAACTGGTCATTGTCTTTAAGTAGAACATTTAGCATATCAAAAATGAATGAATGAATGAATGAATGAATGAATGAATGAATGGATGCATGGATATATAAATAGAGAAAGTGAGCCTGTAACTCACCACAGTATCCATCATAACATTAGAATTTTAGCACAGTATAGAATCTGATGGTTGCTTTAAAAAAAATCTACAATAGCCAAGCAGTGGTGGCGCACACTTTTAATCATAGCATTCAGAAGGCAGAGGCAGGTGGATCTTTGAGTTCAAGTCCAGCCTGATCTATAGAACAAGTTCTAGGACAGCCAAGAGTGCACAGACAAAAAAAAAATTAAAGTTTCTTTTAAATCTCCCATAGAAGCAATTACATTGATTACTACTATAATTTAAATAACTATTTTTAAAATTTGTTAAAATCAAATACCATTTTCTAAAAGGTTTAGTATTATTTAGCATTTGTGCTGCCTTTTCTTCTTCCTCTTCCTCTTCCTCCTCCTCCTCCTTTCTGTTTTTGAGACAGTTTCTCTCTGTCTACTCAGCTCTGACTACCCTGGTACTCCATATGTAGACCAGGTTGGTCTCAAACTCACGGATATTGGTCTGCCTCTGCCTCCGGAGGGCTGATATCAAAGGCGTTCACCACCATTTCATTTTATAATGGTGAATCTCTTATAGGGAAGTTGGAGACACAGATGTTACAGTAGAAAAATCCAGTTTTTAAAGGCTGAAGATTGAGTCAAGCAAGTCTGCCTGCTTAGTGTTACCTAAGCAGACAGCACATCCCCAAGAGATAGTCATCTCTCCCAGCTGTTTGCACTGTAAAACACCAGCTTGCAAAGGCGATTGCCACTGAGGCCCACACAGTAGAGGAGAACTTGTTCCTGAAAGCTGTTTTCTGACTTTCATGGCATGTTACAGTGTGAGCACATGCACACACACACACACACACACACACACACACTAAATAAATAAATAAATGTAAAACTCAAAACTAAACAAAAAAAAACATTAACTTATTCCATCAGCTATCATCTTCAAGAACAAACATTGTAAAGAATAAGATGTACCTGGAAGACTAGAATCTGAAATTAGCCTCGGGACTTATAACTCAACCCAATGGACATTAAATGCTGAGGCCACTTCGTCAGCCAAAGGGGAAGTGAGTTTTGGGTGTCACCCCAGGATGACAAGTACTTCAGCTGCTAGAGCTGGCCATTGGTAACCAACCCTTCATCCTAAAGAATGGTCCTGTGCTAAGGGTGTGCAAGGATAGTGTAATCCCTAGCACCTCACAGAGTAACAGCAAAATACATATGTTTATCTTTGCTGTTTCTGTCCTTTTTTTTTAAGGTTTAATTTCTTTTACTTTACATACACGGGTATTTGCCTGCATTTATGTATGTGCACCACATGTGTGCCTGGTGCCTACAGAGGTCAGAGAAGGTGTCGGGAACTGGAGTTACAGATGGTTGTGAACCACCACATGGGTGCTGGGAATTGAACCCAGATTCTTTGCAAGAGCAGCCAGTGCTCTTAACTGCTGAGCGATCTCTTCAGCTGCCTCAGTTACTTCTTAGCTCCCTGCTGGTATTAGACTCAGAGAGGACATGTGAGAGGAGCGGTGACAGAAATTTGGAATCTGGAAGGTGACTAGAGGGAGAGGTGTCAATCTTGTAGCATCAGAAAGATGAATGTGAACGTCTGTGGACACTGAGGGTCCAGGCTGTTTATTGTATACAACCTCAGAAGGGCCGAGAAGATCAAGTCTCTGTCGCTGAAAGTCATTTAGAGTGACCAGAAGGGCTGCTACCAGGGAAACCGATTCCAAAGCTTCGTTTGAGGTTTGTAAGCCAGAAAAGCAGTGTCTCTCAGAAGTAACATACACCTTTACCATCTTAAGACTCTGGGTTCGGTCCCTGACACCAAAACACCACCAGTCATACCACACAAAAAAGTTGTAAGACCGCTGGTTTCCCACCCAGAAAGGCTCCTGTCTGGATGAGTTAGAAAACTCACACACAGAAGCCAAGCAGCAGAAATGTGTGCACTTTCTCTGTGCTGGAGGGTGGAAGTCTGGTCATGGTGCCAGCAGGATGAGTTTCCTCTAAAGCCTCTCTCCTTGGCTTGTAGGGAACCCATCTTCATGTCCTCAAGAGGTCCTTCCACTGTGTCCTAATCGCTTCTCATAGAGACATCTGTCCTATGGTATTATGGGTTTATTCCCATCCAGGTGACTGCGTTTTACTCTTCTCTCTCTCTCTCTCTCTCTCTCTCTCTCTCTCTCTCTCTCTCTCTCTCTCTCTGTCTCTCTCTCTGTCTCTCTCTCTCTAGCTCCTTCCACCAAGTGGGTTCTAGGGATGGAACTGGGATAACCAGGTTTTGCATCCAGTGTCTTTACCGTTGGAACCATCTCAACAGCTCCTTCATAACCTCTTAATTCCCCATGGGCTGTCACAGTTGGGGGGAGCGGAGCTGCGTTCAACACAGCTCGAAACACCTTCACTCATTTGCAGCAGCAGGCTACTGGTGCATTCTAGGCATACTGAAGGAGGAAGTCTTCCTGATCGGCACATCAGGACCTGAAACACTAGGTCTGTAACAAGGAGAGTAAGTGAAAGGTCGCATGCTAACCAAAGTGATAGCATCTCCTAGCTTCCTGCTCCCAGCTTTGGAGCCTGGAGCCAGGTTTATACTACAACCGCCCATGCCTCACCCCCAAGGCAAGAGATCAGAGGATTTTTTCCTTGCATAAATTAGAAGTCTTAGAACAAAAATCTATTTGCAAATATTGATGTGTGGGTGCTCCCCAGTCAGAGAGGAAGAGAAGAGAAGGAAGGAGAGAGAGGAAGAGGGAAGAAGGGAAAAGGCATTCTCATCCCAAAGAAATCAATAAGCATCACAGATCTCCTCCTTCCTACCCCAGAGTACCAGCTTACAGATTAGTCCAAGAAATATCCCTTCAAAAAGATGTGGTGGCTTACACGTGTAATTCCAGTGCTCAGGGACACAAAGTCAGGAGGATCAGAAGCCCAGGGTCCTCCTCACTGCATGGGGAGCACAGGTAGCTGGAGGTCACCATGGGATACACGAGGAAAACAGATAGTACAGAGGTGGGATAAAGATTCCATAATTAATGTGTTGGGGCCAGGCGTGGTGGCACTGGCTTTTATTCCCAGAGCTCAGGCGGCAAAGGCAGGCAGATCTGAGTTTGAGGCCAGCCTAGTCTACAGAGCAAATTCCAAGACAGCCAGGGCTACACACAGTGAAAGCCTGTCTCAGAAAACCAACAAAATAAAATTAAATAAATAAATGATGGTTTCATAGAGGCTGGAGGGATGGTTCAGTGGTTAAAAGCTCTTGCTGCTCTTCCAGAGGTCCTGAGTTCAATTTCCAGAACACACATGGAGGTTCACAATCTTCTATAAATGTAGTCCAATGGTTCCCAATGCCTTCTTCTGATGTCTATGCATGCAAACGAAACACCCATATACCTAAAATACATAAATAAATCAATCTTTAAAAAAAAAAAAAAAAAACTGGTTTCACAGAGGATCCACGGTTTGAGTAAGGCCTTGGAAGAAGTTGAGCCTGAGAGGCACTGGGGTTTCAGGCTGATTTCACTCTCTGCACTGCCACCGTTGATGTGAACACTTGTCCTACGGATCAGAGCGGTTCTCTCCATGGGGAGGCCATTGTGATTATCGTCATCAGCTATAAAGAAACAGAAGAAGATGACATTTACCCAAGATAAAATGCCAAAACAAGAACCCAGAGACCGTGGCAGCTTCTGGAGAACAGAATGTACCCTCTGCTTCTTAACGAGGCAGATTTATTGTTCATGTCTCAAAATCTTGAAAACATCTCAACCTGGAAAAACAACCAGATTGCGTGAGACAGCCCTCCTCTGTTTGAAAACCTTCAGCAATTCCCAATACAGAGAAAGCAACCTACCTACTTCCCTAACCCTGATTGCCCAAATCCATCTGTGCTATTCCACACAAGGAGACCTCATTGGTGTGAGGTCCAGTGTGGCCTGGGTGAGGTTTGAAGGCTACAGATGAGGAGAAGTTTGGGACCCTTTAAATCACAGTATGAGTACAGCCAAAAATCTTGAATTGAAGAATGGAAGGTGAGGGGCACCTTCAGAAGCAGCATTTAAGAGGCAAAGGAGATGGATCTCTGTGAGTTCCAGGCTAGCCTGGTCTACATAGTGAGGCCCTGTCTCAAAAAAAGAAAAAGAAAAGAAAAGAGAGAGAGAGAGAGAGAGGAAGAAAGAAAATTAGAAAATGGGGATGAATCAAAAATGTCAAAAAAGGTATTATTGGGTTTTTTTTTATTTCTTTTCTTTTTTGTTTGCTTGTTTTTTGAGACAGTATTTCTCTGTGTAACAGCCCTGGCTGTCCTATAACTCACATTATAGACCAGGCTGGCCTCGAACTCATAGAGATCCACCTGCCTCTGCCTCCCAATTACTGGGATCTAAGGTGTGGGCCACCATGCTTGGCTAAAAAACTTTCTTACAAACTTAAATGAGCCAGAAATATTGAAACTTGATCATAGCTCTCAAACCAAGAAATAAGAGTATGTGGAAGACAGACATGGAATAATGAGGTCGGGACAGTGACAGAGGGCAAGGCAGTCATCTGAAGGATGTCCCATGGTTTGCTGCCTTTCCCTTCCCTGGCCTTGGCACGCCCCTTCCCTGCCTGAAGAAGAATCAGTTCTTCCAAGGTGCTTCGGAGAGAAAGCCTTGGCATTGACCTTTCTCAGAGTGCCCGAGAGATGTCAGGCAGGTCCCCGTGATGAATTTTACCCATCCCCTTCTCAGCCCACCAGGCTTTAGAGATTGCCAAAAGCGTGGGGCAGTTTTCCTGAAGTAGGAGATGGCTGAGTTTGAGGAGACTTCCAGAGGTGCAGACATCGGAGGCAGAGGGCTTCTAGGACTTTAGGGCCGTGAACTATCCCAGCACCATACATTCCAGGTTGCAAAAGGACATGTGTGGAGACAAGAGTATCGTCTGTCTTCCATGTTCTCCCTGATTCTTCAGGCCAGATGGAAAAGTCAGCAGAGTGTCTTGAGAATTGCTGAGATCCGTGGGGCTCCTGCAAAAATGCTATTGGATATGAGAGATGCCTTTAAAAGCTGCTGTGGACCAGTCCGATGCTGGAGAAGGCCACTGCAGACCATTCTTGGGGCAACATGAGTGGGAAGAGCACAGTGATGCAGGGGGCCTCTTGGAGGTTGCCTAGCCTACCAAGTGGAGAGACTTTCCAGAGTTTAGAAAATAACAGGAAAAAAATTTTAATATAAAATACTAAGACAGAATGTGTGTGACAGTGTGTAATAGACCTGTGTGTGCACTCTGTCAAGTCAAATCCGACTAACAGTCAAGCTGTTTCTTCTTGTTTTGTTTTGGTTTTTGCTATTTTGTTTGTTTGTTTGTTTTCTGCTTTTGAGACAGGGTATCACTATGTAGCCCTGGCTGTCCTCGAACTGGCCCTCTGTTATGAAAAGGTTTTGTTCTAGATTCTTTAATAACTTTATTTTATTATAAGAAATGAAATGTTTTCTTCTGACCTCTATATCTCACCTCGGAGACATCACTGTTCTCACTGAACTAACCATCACTTTTTCCTCTCAGCTATCTATCTGTGCCCTTCAGTTGGTAGGAATTTCCCAAGTATCCACCCATTTCTTTGGTTTAAGAAACAAAATCTGGCCGGGCGGTGGTGTCGCATGCCTTTAATCCCAGCACTTGGGAGGCAGAGCCAGGCGGATCTCTGTGAGTTCGAGGCCAGCCTGGTCTCCAAAGCGAGTTCCAGGAAAGGCGCAAAGCTACACAGAGAAACCCTGTCTCGAAAAACCAAAAAAAAAAAAAAAGAAAAAAAAAAGAAAAAAAATCTGGCTAGTCTTGGGGAGAGCGATGCAGCCCCGCGGGAGGGCACCCCCTGACTGGAGCAGTTTGACCCCCAGCACTCACTGTTGTGTGTAAATAAACAGAACTAGAAGCAGTCGTCAGTAATCAAAGACAATTCAAAGGAGTGAAAGAAACTGCTTTGAGTGGAATTCTGCTGGAAATCTGGGAAAGAGCATTGGTGAGTCACCGGCTACCTGGATTGCCCCAAGCAACATGCAAATTACGTTTTAGCTGGGCTGGCCACGCCCCCTCTGTTCTCCGCTGCTGGCGGCATCTCAGCCCCTGGAAAGTCAGACAGTCTGGGATGGGAGGGGCAGCCGGCCCTGCCACGCAACCCCAGGGACCCCTTGTCTCTGCAATGGCAGAATAAGCTGTCTGTGGAAGGCAGAGATGGGGAGAGCCGGGACTGTGTGTTGTGGACATTCTCAAAGACTTCCTGAAAGTTAAAACAAGCATTTTAAGTTAAATTTTATCTACTAAAAAAAAAAAAAAAAAAGCTGGGTCGGGGAGGCAAGACCAGCCTGGTCAACGTAGTAAGTTCCAGTTCAGCCAGAGACTCTGTCTTGAAAACAAAGAAACAAAAACAAAATCATATCGACCCAGAATACCCGGATGACATGACAATGACCGTGAGCAAACATAGGTTCTTGCTTGCTCAACCTCTGCCTCACACTGTGTCTCCTCAGTCCTCGGGCTGGACTGGGGTCACCATTCATAACTCTTCGCCTATTGTTTTTCTAACATCTTTTTTCTACACTGAATCATCAATGAGGGGGAAACTGAGAACACTGTAAGAAATCCCGTTTCTCTACAGAAACAAAGAATATGATGTACTTGTACAGAGAAGTCCGCTGTTCAGAGACTAAATCAACTTCCCCAGTGGTTCCCCAACGAGGCATCATTGGAAACAGACCTGAAGACATGATGGTTGGTCTTGAGGGTCATCTTGGCTGGATCTGGAATCAACTAAGATACACCCCTGGGAAGGTGAGTGGGTTATTCCTACAAGGATTGATTGCCTGAGGTGGACAGGCCCACCCTCACCATGAGCAGCAGCCCAGACATAAACTGGCCCAAAACCAAAGTGTTACTGGTTTTGCCTGCCAGCCTTCACTTCTTGCTGATGAGTACATCTGTTCCGTTGTTGCTACTACGCTCTGTGGACCTTCGACTCCAGCTACTTAAGCCTCTGTCCAGGAATCCTCCACGTCTTCAGCACCAGATTGGGACTGCTGAAGCATTCAGCCTTCGCTACTGTTTCTCAGAGTCTCTGGTACATGGAGGGCCATTGTTGAACTACCTAGCCTGTGCTGTGTAATGCAATCCAATAATCTCCTTCGTGATGTGTATTCTATCACTTTTGTTCCCTAGAGAACCCTGAGTAATGCAAGAAAAAGCCATCTAGCACAGCAGCGCTTATTGTGGGATATCTGTACACTGTGTGATGATGTATTGCTGTGATTGGTGTAATAAAAAGCTGAACGGCCGGAGCCAGGCTGTGGTAGTGCATGCCTTTAATCCCAGCACTCGGGAGGCAGAGGCTCCAAAGCTACAGAGAGAAATCCTGTCTCAAAAAAAAAACCAAAATAAAAAGTTGAACGGCCAATAGATAGGCAAGAGGTATAGGTAGGATTGAGAGAAAGGAAGAAGAGGAGAAATTAAGGCACAGGAAATGCCAGGAGATGCAGAGAAGAAACAGAAGGTGCAAGATGGAAGAGAAGTAATGCCACGTGATAGAACATGAATTAATATAAATGGGTTAATTTAAGTTATAAGAGCTAGTTAGGAACAAGCCTAAGGTATATACTGAGCTTTCATAATTAATAAGAAGTCTCTATGTCATTATTTGGGAGCTGGCTGAGGGGACAGAAAAAGACTTGCTACATTCTCTCTCTCTCTCTCTCTCTCTCTCTCTCTCTCTCTCTCTCTCTCTCTCTCTCTGTCTCTCTCTCTCTCTCTCTCTCTCTCTCGTGTGTGTGTGTGTGTGTGTGTGTGTGTGTGTGTCTTCCTGCCATGATGCTCTGTGCATCTGAAACCAGGAGCTGAAATAAATCTTTACCCCCTTTAAGTTCCTGATGTCAGCCATCTTGCTATATCATAAGTGACCAGGTCCTCTAGCCCAGGAATCTCATCCCAGCCTGAATTTCCCATGGATCAAATGAAAATACGGATGTTAAAAGACTTATGTGTGCAATACTTACCAATCAACTCAAATATATGTGCATTACCATTGTTTATTTACTTTCGGGTGGCAGTGGTTTGCCACAGCAGGTGTGTGGAGGTCAGAGGACAACCTACGGGATTGTCCTCTGGTGGAAGCCCCACCTCTCTGCCCAGACCCTGCCCCTCAGAAAGTCCTGCCAAACATGGCTCCTCCTCCAGAGATGCCCAAAACAACTCCCACAGGGTATTTAAGCTGCACTCCAGAAAAGAGACATGTGGTTTTTCAGTCACTTGTCCCTGTCTCCTCTTGGGGGGGGGGGGGGGATGGGTAAAGAATCCCCGGGAACGCTTTACCCATTAAACTGGGGCTTTTTCTAATTCGGTCTGATTTGATCTGATTTAGATTGCTGCGTTGGTGGAGAGGCTTATTGGGGTGTCAAAACTTTTCAATAGGATGTTTTGAAGCTATCTATGCTGCGAATATTTTCTTATTTCCTAATTTTTCTTACTAAAAACATAACAGAATCTTTTCAGTAGTCACTGTTGAAACAGTAATTACTCCTGATGCGACCCCTTAACACTTCTCTTTCAGATTATTTCCTGTCCTCCATCTTTAAACCACGTAATAAATCTTGCTCAATCTGAACCTCAAAGCAACATTTGGAATCAACAAGAGGGAAGATCTGTTCCAGTGTGCCTATGCCCTGATCCCTGTATGCTAAAAGGTGGTTCAGAGACAGGCTGGCAAGGTCCAGTGAGGGCCTGGGCCCTGTGGAGTGATTGACACATTCCCCGGAGATAGGTGGGCTCTCACTAGATGGCTGTATATGATTCACTATGGAACACACACACATATACATCACATACACACACACACACACACACACACACACGGCTAAGCATTACTTAGGTATGTGATTTTTTTGTTTGTTTGTTTGGTTTTTTGTTTTGGTTATGAAAACAGTTTCTCTGTGTAGTCCTGCCTGTCCTGGAACTCACTCTGTAGACCAGGTTGGCCTCGAACTCACAGAGATCCACCTGCCCCTGCCTCCCAAGTGCTGAGATCAAAGGTGTGTGCCAACACCACCCAGCTTGTTTTGTTTTTAATTGAATAAATATTTCTAAGTCTATGATGTGTGTGTCATCTCATCTTGACTTCAGAAATTTAATATGGCATAAAGTTCCTGCATCAATTCAGTGTAACTGTGGAAAATTCACTTTGCCATTAGGGACCCTGTTTGTAATGACCTGAATACCTACTTAGCTAAAATTTAACATGAATTTTAAAATCCCATGGACATAGAAAGCAATGGAAAACAGACCAAATATTTCCCTTATCTCTCTCGTTACAAGTCTGTGGAGGCTTTCTCTTAGCTTTTGTCTATTTTTCACCTTTCTGTTAGCATTCACTAAGACTGTTGTAGCCCTGGACAAGGACTTTCGGAGTTTACTTTCTGGTACTTTCTTGTGTTTTGTCCAAAGAAATTGCAGGATAGACTCTAAACAAGACTGTGTTTACTTTTTCCACACCTCAGAAACCAGAGTAAATTCAGTGCAAAGAACCCTGGGGGAAGGAGAAGAAAGGGGGCAGGTTTGCTTGGTGCACATCTGGAGTGAGGGAGCAGCCTTTGTTTACGCTGGGCATTATCATCTAATTAAAAGGGTAAGGTAATATATGGATAATGACAGATAATTATCCTCGGAAACAGCTCTCTGTGAAGTTTGCCAATCTACTGGCTGGGGAGATCCGGATAGGCTGAGAGAGCGGGGTTTCAGGAGCTGCTCATTCCTGTGGAAATTACATTTGGGCAGAGTAAGTTCTGCTGGGATCAGCAACACTTCGCCTTGGGGTAATTCCTCTGCAGCCACCTGAGGATGGTTCCTGAACTCTTCAACCAACCCCCTGCCAGTTCCCAAACCTTGGAGGCTTCACTCCCTTATGTAAAATACTCTAGTATTTGCATGTAGCCAACACACATCTTCCTGTATACTTCATAAGATCTCTAAATAGTTTCTAGGGACTTAATAGTCTACGATGTAAATGTGTAAATAGCCGTATTGTTTAGGAAATGGGAAGAAAATGCACATGCCTAATCCAGAGGCAGGTACAGAAGAACCCTTGGATGTGAACAGCTCACTCTAGGTGCCACCGCCTCCTGAGTGGCCCAGAAGGCTGAAGTTGGAGGCTGGGCTCGGTGGTCAGCCTCCTCTGCCCTTCCAGCTTCCCCTCTTCTCTCCTGGGGCTGCTGATGCAGGCTCAGCCAGGCGCCCTGGTTTTCTAGCCCACTGAGCATTCAGCAGTCTGTGCCTTGCTTTGGGGACAGGTTGACGGGACTATCAAAGCCACAGGTGGAGTCACCTTCCTATGAAGTCCTGAGAAAAATGGATGAGTCAAGCTTCACCCGGCAGATCGCTGGCTCCACTTTCAAACAGGGAGGGCCTTCTGGCCACATTGTGTTAGGGCATGTGAAACTACTATTGACATGTTTCTCCTAAAAACATTTTTATTGTGCCCCCCCAAAAAAAAAGTAGCATAATAATTGTCATTTCGGTGTGTTTTAAGGGCACATAGTTCTGTTTTATTATGCATGTTCATGTGGTCAGTTATCTCTAATCCAGCTCTGAGACTCTTTCCTATCTTCCAAAATGGACGTTCTGTACCATTAAAAGATGGCTCCCCATTTCTCCCTCCCCGTCAGCCCTGGCAACCATTGTTGGCTTTGTCCTTCTGACATTGACCACATTACCTAACAGGAATCACATGGTATCTCTCCTCATGTCTGCAGTATCCGCCCATGTTGCACCTCATGGCAGAACTTCCCTTTTCAAGGTTGAAGATTATAAAAATATTATGTTATAATCACACTACATTTCCTCCATTTTTTGTTTGTTCTGAGGACTGAATCTATTTTTCCCCTTTATTTTTCTTCCTTTCATTTTTGTTTATTTATTGTTTTAACATGCATTTATTTGTTGAGGGGGTACCACAGTACACATGTGGAGTAGTTCAGAAGACCACATGTGGAATCAGTTCTCTCCTTCAGCCACGTGTGGCTCCGGGCAGGAACTCAGGCTGTCGGGCTCAGCACCAAGCACCTTTCACCCACTGAGCCCCTCACCAGCCCATAAACTCTGTTTACTTTTCAGTGGACATCTGAGTTGTTACTGTATGTAAGCGATTGTGAATACTGTCGCTACAAACACGAGAACAGACACCTCTCGGGGACTTTGTTGTCAGTTGCCTTAGCTATGAACTCAGGAGTGAAACTCCCTGTGTTTTTAACTCTAAGGAATCATATACAACCTTTCAATTTTTGTTTTGTTTTGTTTTTATTTTTGTTTTTTGATTTTTTGAGACAGTGTTCCTCTGTGTAGCCCAGGCTGTCCTAGAACTCACTCTATAGACCAGGGTGGCCTCGAACTCAGAGATCTGCCGGGATTAAAGGTGTGCACCATCACCTGATGATAAACAAATCTTTATATAAACTAGATGAACCTGTGAGACAGCACACCTGTAATGCTACCTCTCCTAAGGGGAGGCAAGACCTGTGATGAAGCTCTTGGGCTGGCTAGCCTAGGGTACACAGAAACAAGGAGAGAGTCCCGGCCTAACAGGAGAAGGAGAAATCCAACTCCCCACAGCTGTCCTCTGACCTCCACACGTGTGTGCGCACACACAGTTCTTCAAATTTTAAAATCACTTATTTATTAGTTTAAACTTTACTTATTTTATGAGTATGAGTGTCTTGCCTGCATGCATGTTTGTGTACCATGTGCATGCCTGGTGCCTGGGGAGGTCAGAAAAAGACATCATATTCTCCTGGGACTGGAGCCAGCGCGTGCGTGCTGGGAACTGAACCCCAGTCCTTTGAAAGAGCAGCAAGTGCTCTTATCTTCTGAGACAACCATCATATATACATACATACATACATACATACATATATATGTATGTATGTATGTATTTCTTTTAAATGGGCCAAAGGAAAAAAGTGCAGAAGAGACTGTGTTGGATGTACTGACACCAAAAAGGGAAGTTCTAGAACCTGGCACACTTAGGCTTGAAATGTGGCTCTTCTGTGGCTTTTGCTGTGTGGAAAAGCCACCTCATCTGTTTGACTGTTAGTGTTTCCACTGCCATAAAAGGGGATCAGTGATGACCATGGTGGATCAGAAATGGCTGGGTTTTAAGTGAAGGTGTTTGTAAAGGGCCTCCTGTGTAAGAAGACTCAGTTCTCTGCTCTCCCTCTAGGGCTTGAGAAAGCAAGGCCACTCTGCAAAAATCCATAAAGAATGTATATCTTTGTCCCGCTCTGTGTAAACCTCAAATAAAGTTAAGAAACCTTGGCCACTGTCTCTGCTCAGATCTGGCTCACCCTCAGTTCTCACCCCTCAGAACTGCCCCTGCAGGGGCTGTCTGCCGGAGGGGAGCCTGGCCCCTCCCTGACTCCAGCCCATGCTGGGCACAGAGGGGTTTGGGGTGGAAAGCCTTCCCTCTGGCTGCTCACTCCCTTTGTCATTAGCAGCCGGCTCCGAAGGAAAAACAAGGACCAGAATAAAGGAATGGGGATGGGGGGGTGCACCTCAGTCTTCCTGTATGTTATGAAATGTGCCAAAGAGACTGAGTCATAATGACAGTGCATACAGCTTGCAGACTTCAGCACCCAAGGCAAGGTCACTCACATGCCACTGTCATTATTTCCCAAACATCTGCTCATGGGTAGCAGTCAGTTCCATGCAGGTCACAGGAACGGTCAACATACTTGCTTTTTGCTTAGGAGTATGGGAGACCGCCCAACTGTAGGTCCCTTCTGTGGCGTGGTCTTTGGGTTCAGATGCTTTAGTCACTGCTTGAAGATGCTTCTTAGGAGCTTGCTGAACTCACAAGCTGTGGAGTCCTGGTACTCATCCTGTGCCTCAGACTGTGGAACTTTACCCTGTGGGCTCCCTGTTTTTCCTTTCTGCTACAGCAAGCAAACGTCCCAAATGAACCATTTAACACCTGTCCCCACTTTTTTTTTCTGCTCCATCCATATCAAGGCTTTAACCATTATTTTTCATCCATTCAAATTGATTTTATTCAAAGGGACAAAATGTTTTTATGTTTCATGTAATTCTCTGTTCTAAAACCACTATAGGGCTGATCCTTATCATTCCTCAGAAGCACCAAAGGGATTCAAATGGCTGTTTGTTTACTTAGTGTGGGAAGGCGTCCTGGACCAGAAGGGGAAGACAGCATCCCTTTCTCCCATACCTCATTCCTTCCTGGGATGCCTCTCTCTATGCTTGCCAGAGGGCACAAGGCTCCTTCTTCTGTTGACTGAGTGCTGACACTTGACTGTTTTACAGCCAGCTATCCTGGTTGGGATGAGAGGTAGGACAGCTGAAATCTAGCAGTCTGAAATGCCTGTCCTAATTGGAGAGATACCATTCAAGCTCTTCTGCAAGGCAGCTCCTACCTGGACCTCCTGCATCTTCTTAAACAGAATGTTCAGAGCCAGTTGCTCCTCATCCACAGGGAGGGCACGCCACTCACTGTCGTTCTAACTGCTGGTGAATGACAGACTCTTCCGGTCCAGTCACCGGTGAAGGGTTGGTTCGGTACTACCTAGGCCGTGTTCCACCAGAGTCTAAATACGGACCAAGCTAGTGCTTTTAAGCCTTTAATACACTGGGCTTTACCCGAAGGTGATAAACAACAACAACAATAATAAAATAAAAAAGAGCAGTTGTCCAAGCTCTGCCCCAGAGATTGGCGTTCAATGGGTCTAGGTAGAAGTGTTTAGCAAAAGCCCTTGGGGGAGTCTGTAGACTGCGGAGGTTCAGAGCCTAGGGACCACCTGTAGACTGCGGAGGTTCAGAACCTGGGCACTCTGGAGATCTGGAATCTAAAGTAGATTTGCTCTTTGCTGCTCTCAAACACCGAAACTGGAGCTATTAATTAGATTAGATTAGATTTTGAAACAAGGTCTCTGTGTAGCTCTGGCTGGCCTGGTCTCACTACGTAGACTAGGCTGACCTCAAACTAGATTTTCTTATGTGCAAATTCTTCTGTCCTTAACAATCATCAGGCTCTAGACCCCAGTCTCCTGTTTTGTTAAAGGGAGGTTTATTGTCTACGGTCACTAAGGTCCCTTTCCTTCTAGCTTTCATGGCTACTAATTTCTTCATTATTCAATTGCACTGGAGGAAGTAAGTAGGAATTTGAAAGAAAGAGGTAAGAAGGAGAATCAGGACCTAACATAAAGTGCCTCAAATACTACCTGATATAGAAAGCAAATATTATCTGCTGAGTTGGGGATGTAGTTCAAAGCTTGCCTAGTGTGTGGGGGGCCCTGGACATCAACAAATATAAACAACACACACATGTGCTTGTAACACACACACACCCCACACACACCATACACCACCCACAGACCACCCACACACCACATACCACACACACACACCTCACACCATATACCACCTACACACCACACACACACACAGACCACACATACACCACACACACATCACGTACACACAGCACACACTCTATAAACCCCCACACGACACACACACCACATACCACTCTCATACACCCCTACACACATCACACACACACACACACACACACATACACACACACCACATCACACATCCCCACAACTTCCCCCACCCTCTACCTCTCAACTTCCCCCCACTCCCCAGCCCCCCACATTTTAGGATCCCGATTCCTTCCTCATTTGAGAACTTCTTTGGAGGTTTTGGAAGGGAGCACAGCTACTCTACACCCTTGACTGAAGACCATCCTCCTCTATTTGGGGAAGGTCCTCTTCAATGGAGGGTGCAGCTTTGGGAGGGACTTACATGGAGCAGTGAGGGAAGAAGGGGACATCTGTCCAGCCAGCCAAACCAGCCAAATCAACCCTGGTGATCAATGGGGTGACATGTCACCCTCACACTCTCCTTCCCTGTGTGACAAAGAGAGATGCCCTGCCTTTGCGTTCATTAGCCAAATTAAATACATATGGAGGGGGAAGAGCAAGGTCAACTGGGCGTGTAAGGAGTGGCCCCTTGCTGCAAGCCTGGGAGAATCCACTACTACTCAGGAGAAATCTAGATGTCAGAGAGGGGCCCCTCCAATTGTCACAAGAGGGACCGCACAAGCCACAGCCAACTCAGAACACTTCTGGTCTGTTGTCGGACACAGCCTGTGTTTACCTGCTGATGGCTTTGCTGACCCTCCTGTCCTGTCTGTCCTCATCAGTGTGGAAGCTCTGTGTGTGAGTGTGTGGTGTGTGTGTGTGTGTGTGTGTGTGTGTGTGTGTGTGTGTGTAAGTAGTGGGTCTGCTATTACACTCTGATCATGAATGAAAATGCCAAGAATTAAACCTGACTGTGGCTCCAGGGTGATCAAGAACAATAATGTGACTTCCCTGTGCTCTTCTCTCTTGCTCACCTCTGTCACAGTCACTCAGACACACAGTATGACAGCACCGTGGACCATCTTGTAACCAGCCCCCAACAGGCCATGTCGTCTGGTGGAAGGCAACACTGAGAGTGATCAGAAGACTTGATTACTACGCTCGCTCAGTCGCATATTCACCACAATCCTGGGCGCATCAGTCAGCTGATCCAGGGCTCTATCTGCTGCTTTCAAGAGAGCGAAATATTAAATATTGCTGTTAATCTGCCTACAAATGCTAGCATCTGTACCCTGTAGAGTCAAACACCTTAGAAGCCAAACTCTTTCCAAAGATGCTTTCCAGTAATGAGTAGGCCAGCTGGAGAGAGCAAGAAGGAAGCAGAAACCCAAACACCACCACAACCAGTTAGGCGGAAGGGCCATCCGCAGAACAAGGCACGCAGAGCCAGCGCACGGGTCTTAGCCAGCGCACACATAGGAAGAAGGCTCACAGTCCCTTTACCAAATCGGGCCAATAAGTGTTGACTGGGCGCCTACCATGTGAGGTACAGACCAGGTGAGACGAGGGACGCAGGGAACAGAAGAGAGACCTCTGGGCCTCTTTCTGCAGTCTACTTGAGGGCTGTAGGCTTCTGAAGAACCAGTCTGAAGAACCGATGATGAGACGTCACCTCTCATGTATCCGTGGAGACGCAGGCACCCGCTCTGATGACTGTGCATCTAGGTACTTCACTGGAGGTGTTTGTGCTCAGGTTGTGTCTGACAAGCAGGCTCCCAGTGCTCTCTTCAAGACCTCTTGTTCTTCAGAGATCAACAGAACACAAGAGAACCTTAGGAAAGGGCCCAGAGGCCTCCAAGGACCATGCCTCCAGTTGCTTTGGGGCTAGCCTGCAACAAGCATTTGCTAGGCTTAGCTGTGAACGGTGGTCACTGGGCCCCTGGCCAAAACAACCCATGCAAATGAACTTGGAGACAAAGCCAAAACTAGGAGGTGGGAGAAACAGGTCAGGGGCAATCCCACTGCAGGAGGCCAGGCTTTCTCGGGGCCTTGGACACAGAGTTCTGTAAGATACCCCCATCCTCTCTCTTCCCACTGGACTATAGAGGGTGAAAAATCCCCCCTGGATCAGGGCCTAGTCAAATCACAGCGTGCAAAGGAAGTGTAATTCAAATTCCAGCCCAGCGGTGGCGAAACCAGCAACCCAGCAGGACACTTCGCCGGGCGCCAGGCACGCTATTAAACACTGTTTTCTTCCTCAGTCTCATCACGTAGTTCTACCATCGTTTTTGTCTTAACTGATGAGGGAAACTGAGGCTCAGATGAAGGTAAACTGCACAACAGATTACAGAGTGTCGTTCTCCCTCCCAACCCTCTCTTCTCCCAGCACTGGGGGCTCCGTGAGCGCTCTTCGAGGGAGCTACCGAGGACACAGTCCTCCCAGAATTGCGCGCATGCAGCTCCGCGTCACCGGAATTGCGTGCTTGCAGCTCCGCGTCACCGGAAGCCAGAGTGGAGCAACGCAGCACCAACATTGGAGCCTCATTCTCTTCCTTTGGGATGACTTTCTTAAAAAAAAAATTGTATGTGTACAACTTACAAGAGCAAGTTTTCTTCTTCTACCACGTGCGTGCGTCAGGGACTGCTGTCAGGTGTCAGGCTTACAAGCAGGCGCTTTTACCTGCCCAGCCATCTCCACAACCACATGTGTTGAATTTTCATCTGAGCATTTTGTGGCTTTGCAAGAGTTGTGTTGGAAGTGGGCTTTTCACATCACACGCTGCCACAAAAGCATGGTTTTTAGAATGGCAGATCACACTGGGCAGGGGTGGCACACGCCTTTAATCCCAGCACTCAGGAGGCAGAGGCAGGCGGATCTCTGTGAGTTCAAGGCCAGCCTGGGCTACAGAGCGAGTTCTAGGGCTTCACAGAGAAACCCTGTCTCAAAAAACTAAAACCAAAACCAAAGCAAACGCACACGCACGCACACACACACACACACACACACACACATACACATACACGCGCGCGCGCAACCCGAAACCACACCCAGCAGGAGACAGTGGAGGCCAACCCCCACTTCTGTCTGGTTATGCGCCCGGAGTTGAGGCTGAAGGGAATTGTCTTCATGGCCGCCAGACAGAAGGCTGTTTGAACTTGGCTGGTTAGGGGAGCTAACAGAGTAAACTCGAAGAGAAAGATAAACATACAACAAGTGTTCAAAGCTCCAGGTGTTATGATTGCTAATTGAGAAAGGCTCTGCTGGGGCGTAGGAATTTTTCTCCAGGGGATTAGTGGCTCAGAGTCACACTGGGACTGTGTTTCTTCTGTGCCCACCTCCCAAAGAAAACTACAACCAAAAAGATTCCAGAGCTCAAGTCAGGCGGGAGCCGATGCACTTCTGAGGAACCGGGACAGCCAACCACCTTTGACTTAAGCCTCTTTGAACAAGCATGTAGCCATGCACGCAGGCTCAGACACCACACATATGCATGCACACTCTCAGACCTGAATCCACGACCACAACACGCATACTCCTATCACACTTGTTCTCTGGCATATTTATGTGCAAAACCACACCAGCTCACTGGCAATCCCACATCCACACGCAAACAGACTGTCTCCCTCCCACACACAGAAGTTGTTGCTCACGCTCTCTCTCATGCACGCACATGCACTACACACCCTGCACAGGTTTACTCTGGCAGAGCACCACAGCTGTCCTGCCCTGCCCATCCCTTCCTGGTGGTGTTTGTTCAGGCCCATGTTGGCTACTGGGCCGGCTCCTCTTCCGTGCTGGGCCTGGTCACGCTGTCCCCCACTCCACATGGATGTGTGGCCAGAGGAGCTGCAAACAGACGTGGCTGTGCGGAACATTTCTTTTTTCCTTTTTTTCTTGTGTGTGTGTGTGTGTGTGTGTGTGTGTGTGTGGTTTTGTGAGACAGGATTTCTCTGTGAAGCCCTGGCTGTCCTGGCATCTGCTTTGTAAATCAGGCTGGCCTCAAACTCACAGAAATCCACCTGCCTGTGCCTCCGAGAGCTGGGATTAAAGTCGTGCGCCGCCACCACCACCCCCTCAACTCCCGGCCCTTTCTCACGGCAGCTTAGTGTGGTGAGAACTTTGAGAAGTTAAGGTCTGGACACTTCATGATTCTGAGACCCTGAGTGAGCTGCTTTAGCCTGAGTCTGATTTCCTTTTCTGTAAACTGAAGTTAGATTATCACATTGTCGGAGAGGGTGTCAAATCCAGGCTGCTGTGGACGAGCTATCCCCACAGCGGTCATTATCAGTGATTTGGCTGATAAGCTGTAAAATACCTCTCCTACTCACTCCCAGCTCACACTGGCAAAGTCTCCTGCCAAATGAATCATCATGGCGTTACTATTGCTCCAATTTTTTTTTTAAAAAATGGCACCAATCTAGTACACAGATTACCATCACCAGCAAAACGCCTTTGTGGCATTTCTAATTAATGAACACATGCAGAGGAAACCTTAAGAGAACCTTGGCTTTTCCATGGAGGAAGTTCAAGAATGAGCTTCTGTGTCGTGATGTTTTGGAATCAACCCCAGGGCCTTAGACGTGTTGGAGAAGCTCTTTCCCACTGAAGGTCTGGAAACAAGGCCCCTTTCTTTGTGACCTGCTCCCTTCTCCCTCCAAATGTTGGATGCGCTGATTAAGACCAATCAATCCATGGTGCTGTTTGTTCACCGCGGTGCTGAGGGTCAGGCTAAAGGTTTCACGTCGTGGTAGGCCCTGCCACTAAGCCGCACTTCCAGCCCTAGCTACCAGGCACTTACATTTTATTTATGTGTACGTGTGTGGCCACATGAGCTTACGTGCACCAGCTGCATGCAGATGCCCACAGAGGCCAGAAGAAACAGTCCCCAGCCATCTCTCCAGCCCTCTCAACCCGCCCTTTTAATAAGGGAAAAAATCAGGTACCACAGCTCCTTGGTTCCCAGGAGCAGAAAACCACAGAGAAGGACTCCCCAAATAATGAAGATAAAACATCTCTTCCCGCTTTGCCAAATGCGGTCCCACCAAACACCTTCCCCACGGAAAGAACGGCTGTTAGGTGTGTTTTCTCGAGCAGCTCGTGTGTCCCTTGTCCTTCTTGACTCTCACGGACTTTTCCTTCTCACGGTACTGATCACAGGGGGTGTGGCGCAATTAGCATTTTAACCTCATCCCTGTGTCTCTCACCAGATGACAAACGTCAGGAGCACATAGGCCTCCTGGGCCGTGTACAGCTGAATAGCCCGTGTCCAGAATCTGGTATGTAGAGGTACTTCCTACATGTTCAGTGAACGGGGAATGAGCAGCAGAGCACAGCCACAGGTGAAGCACATGCCTCTCCACTTCACACACGGCGGCTGGCGAGTTCACACCGCTCCGCTTCACACACAGCAGCAGGCAAAGTTCACACCACTCCGTCACACACGGAGGCGGGTGAAGTTCACACCACTCCACTTCACACACGGAGGTGGGTGAAGTTCACACTACTCCACTTCACACACAGAGGCAGGTGAAGTTCACACCACTCCACACACGGCAGCCAGCGAAGTTTACACCGCTCCACTTCACACATGGAGGCAGGTGAAGTTCACACTACTCCACTTCACACAGAAGCAGGTGAAGCTCACAACGCTCGCTCCACTTTACAGACAGGAACCGGATGCCCAGAAAGAAAGACTGGATCTCCCTAGAGATGGCGCTTCCTGGTGCTGGGAACCAAATACCTTCTCTTTCTCAGCTACCTAAGTGATGACTGTAGTGAGCCACAGTGAGATGCTTGCTCGGTTGAGTATCCTGAGGGGTACTTGCTTGGTACTCAGTCTTCCAGGTTTAGCTGGTCCTCATTTCAACCACTGGGTTGTTTCCCGCCCTTCTAACATCATACTTATTTACTGCCGCTGCCTTGGGGGATTTACAGTTTCAAAATGTAATTCCTTAGGATAACATCTCTTTGCCTCATGAGTCTGTAGTCCAGACAAAGACTGGAGTGGGAGACAAAGACAAGAGATAATTTATGTTTGACGCGACAGCTGGGTTGGCTGGGGCCAGATGCTTCTAGAAGCTCTCTCTTCATACTGCCCTTGCTTAGGTGGTTCTTTTCTAGTGTTCTGAGCAGAAGGTCCATCTCCCAACAACCTTTAGACAGTTTCCAGGGTGCTTTTTGGCTTTGCTCTCTTCCTCTCTGCCCCTGAGCTTTGGCTAAACAGCAGATTAGGATGAATATCACCACGGATGCACCAGCCCATCTGAACTGGCATGTTCAAAACACAGTCAGCACCTCATACCACCCAGCTCTTCTTTGTCTTGTCTCAGCAGGTGACCTCACCTCTAATGGGGCCAGTCCTCTCGCTCAGCTGGACCCATTCTCAAACATCTCTCCTTTCACAGGCTGCTGGCCCCATCTGAGCTACCACCAAGTCCCCCGCCCCCAGGTCTAGACAACAGCCCCATAACCTGTCTCCTGTATCGACTCTTGCCGTCCGTTTCACTTATGAGAAGGAGCTTGCAAGTTCCACTTATGACAACTGGGTGCCCATCCCCCACGCCACCAAGTCAACGTTACTCAGCTTGTGTCCCGAGCCTCTGTGACTAATGTTGTAACACAGCAACAGAGTCCTATCTAGGACAAGGTGCAGCAGAATTACAGGCCACCACAGCGACATGGACGCAGTGAAATAGTAACAGTTGCAACGAGTCCTGACTACAACACAATGAAGATGAAGATATTAAAAAATAGCAGAAGCCGGGCGGTGGTGGCGCACGCCTTTAATCCCAGCACTCGGGAGGCAGAGCCAGGCGGATCTCTGTGAATTAGGCCAGCCTGGACTACCAAGTGAGTTCCAGGAAAGGCGCAAAGCTACACAGAGAAACCCTGTCTCAAAAAAAAAAAAAAAGAAATAGCAGAATACAGCTACAAAATACCTACAAAAACTACAAAGCAGGTATAGGGCTGGATTGCAGTGCAGTGATGCACAGTTGCCCAGGAAGCCTGAGTCCCAGTGCTACGCAACCAAAGTAATGAGAACCCAAAGTGTCCCCAGTTCCCCCCACCCCCGCCCCTGTGTGGTGGTGAGAGCCTGGTAAGGTCTCCCTGCCCTGTTAGAGTTAGTCCCTCGGTTCTCCACTCTTCACCCACCGCCCACCTCCAGTTCTCATTCTTCAGACTCAGGCTAAAATTTCAGTTCCTCCGGCAAACCCTCCATTTCCAAGACTGTGCAAGGGGCCCTGAGGTGAGCTCACAGCCCAGAACTGTCACATGGAAGTTGCACACGGGATGAAAGCTCGTCTTGTTCACCAACACAGCCGATGTACTTGGGTCCTGAACACTGCACACTGTAAACACTCAGGGGTCATATGCAACAGGATGTCACCCTGATCCACTGTGGAGGGAGTAGTCTACGTACACTGCTTAGTGGGTGTACGCCCCAGAATTATGCAGTGCTAAACACACAAGCAGCCCAGGAAATGATTTATATGTATAACTGGATGAATTTTGTTATCTTTGATGTTCTCTGTTAATAATGAAACGGACATTTGGCAGAAGGAAAAAATTTCTGATTTAGCAGAATCTTTGGGAAGGCCAAAGAATGCGGTATTTGCAACTAGAAAAAGAAAAGCAAAAGCTGAAAGTAATAGTTATGAATTTTAGATGCACATTAGAGTCACCTGGGGGCTCTGAGAACACACTGTTCTTGGGCCCAAAGGCAACTTTAAGCTGACTCTTTGGGGTGGGACCTGTGGGGATATATTTTTTTTTTTTTTTGATATCTCCTCCGCTGTCTCCAGTGAGCAGCCAAGGCTGAGAACCTCTTGCCTAAAGAGCATCCGAGTGCATCCAAATAGCTCCAGAAACCCACGTGGCAATCATTAACTCACTCTCCACACCTGGCTCAGGAACCTGGCTCAGGCTTGGGCACCAGGACAGAACCTTCTCTGGCGGCCATGGGTCTCACCTCAGAGTTGAGTGGAATTGGTGTGTTGATCACCTAGTAGCCCTGGTCCATGCACAGCTCCTCTCTGGTTTTATATATCCATTCTCTTTTACATGCATTCCGCCCCAGCAGGCACTCACTCCCTGTTTAAAGTAGACCCGCGTAAACGTGTGTGTCAACATTTGAGGTTTTTGTTACTGTTGATGTGTAACCTGGGGCTCAGGAATCCTGGGTAAGTGTGCATCACTGAACCATAGCTCAGTCTTGCTGGTTTTTTAATGCCTGTATCTGTTTTATTTATTGTATTCAGGACTCACTGCAAGTGTTAATTTTTTACTGCATCCATGTCACTCACTGTGGTGACGTGTAGTCTGTTAACTTTGTCCTCGTTAGGTCTCTGTTGCTGCGTTGAAACACTCAACAAAACCTAGCTGGGGAAGAAAGGGCTCATTTTCTCTTCCGCATTATAGTCTATCATGGAGGGAAGTCAGGACAGGAACCTGGAGGCAGGAACTGCAGCACACAACGTGGAGGAACACTGCGGACTGACTCCTTTACTGTAGCTCACTCAGCCTGCTTTCATCTATAACCCAGGACCACCTTCCCGGGACCGGTACTGCCCACAGTGGGCAGGGCCTTCCAGCATCAATCATTAACCAGAAAAACGTTCCACAGATATGCTCACAGGCCAATCTGATGGAAGCAATTCCTCGATTGAGGGTCCCTCATCCCAGGTGACTCCAGCTTGTGTTAAACTAACTCACACTGGCCTTGTGGTTGCCTGCAGCCCTTTCCCCACATCCATCCACACTGCCCTTAGGTCCCCAACACAGTAGCCATACAGTGATCCTCTGTCCTCACATCTCCTATGGACCTGCATGACAGTTTACCTGGGATAAATAAATATCTTCTTGTTCTATGAAATACATATTGTAGTTCTTTTGGGGGAGCGTGGTTTGAGACAGGGTTTCTCTGAGTTAACAGTCCTGGCTGTCCTGGAACTTGCTCTGTAGACCAGGCTGATCTCGAACTCAGAGATCTACCTGCCTCTGCCTCCCAAGTGCTGGGATTAAAGGTGGGCACCACCATGACCCGCTCATATTATAGTTCTTATTACTCGTGTTTTTGACATATGGGTATTTTTATCATATCCAAAAAGGTAAAAACAAGCGATTTTTGTAATAATAACAATGGACTACAACAATATATGTGAATGGCTAGTGTCGCACACCTGTGCTTCCAGAGGACTGCTGGAGATTCAGAGCCAGCCTAAGCTACAAGGTGAGTTTGAGGCCAGCCTGGGCTACATAGCAAGAGTCTGTCTTAGAAAAACAAAATGAACTGGGCATGTTAGCACACATATAATCCCCGCATTGGGAGGTGGTGGCAGGCAGATGAGGAGTCAAAGTCATCCTCATCTACATAGCAAGTTCAAGGCCAGCCTGGGCAACAGGAGATGTGCTCTCACAAGAAAAAAGAAAGAAAAAGAGATTGAACATATTCCCCATGCCAGAAAGATGGTTAAGAATCTTGGTAATCTTAGTTTTATTTAACCCTGGAATCCTTTCAAACTGGATTTCAGTAGAAGGACTAGTTTCCCACTGGGCCCATTGAGTAACCTCAAATGCAATTACAATATCCTTTGGTCATTTCTTGTTTTTTTTCTAAAGTGTTAATGGTTACACTATTTCTCACGCTGGTAGATCATAATAGAAATTCTCCCAGGCTAAGGAAGTCTAAAACCAAAAGCCGGGTTAAAGGATCAGACAATGGTCAG
This sequence comes from Peromyscus eremicus, assembly GCF_949786415.1. Taxonomy (NCBI): domain Eukaryota; kingdom Metazoa; phylum Chordata; class Mammalia; order Rodentia; family Cricetidae; genus Peromyscus; species Peromyscus eremicus. The sequence goes on from NC_081436.1 coordinate 62,181,705, forward strand.
CCCTGAAAACACACATACAAGGAACATTATAAAGACTGAGCAGGGTGTATTTATGTATTTAAAAATATATTTACTGCAGGGCAGTGATGGTGCATGCCTTTTATCCCAGCACTAGGGATAAAAGCACTAGGCAGAGGCAGGCAGATCTCTGAGTTCGAGGCCAGCCTGGGCTACAGACCGAGTTCCAGGACAGCCAGGGTGATTACACAGGAAAACAAAACAAAACAGAAAGGCCATCTTATTTGTTTAGTTATCCGCTCTGGGCCCCAGTTTCCTCGCTGAGAAACAGAGGCGGCGTTAGGTGTTGGTGTGAGATTTAAATGATGTAACACATTTATGATGTGTTACATGGAAGAATATACACTTTGCATATTCTACGGCAATAAATGTAGTAAGTCCTGGAGATATTAAGCAAAATTCTCTTGCCATGAATATTTAAGAAACCCCGGGCTGTGGTGGGACAACACCTTTAATCCCAGCACTCAGGAGGCAGAGGCAGGTGGATCTCTGTGAGTTTGAGGCCAGCCTGGTCTGCAGAGTGAGTTCCAGGAAATCCAGGGCTACACGGAGAAACCTTGTCTTGAAAAATAAAAAGTAAAAAACAGCCACAGGATGCCATTCAGGCCACTCCTTACGCTTCGGCATGTGGAAGACTGTCCCTCAGACTGTACTCTCAGAAAACACTCTGACTGCGAGAGTCTACTGGAAAGCAGTGACATGCATCGGGGTGCAAACTTTTTCAGTCATTGTGACATTTCTCAGAATGCAACCTTAAGTTAAATATTATAAAAGTAATTATGGCATCCTTATGTGGCACAAACAGCAGGTGTTCCCAAAGAGCACGCAGCCCCTGAGAGGCAGGCACAGGTGTGCTTGGAGTTGAACTTCAGGGAGCTAGAGCCTTTGGATCAACACCACAGGAGACTCAGACCCTCACTCACAGACTGGCTTGGCCCCCGACCCATTTAATTTTGGAATACATAGAGCACACCTGGAGCAGTGTCTTGGCGAGGTTAAAAAGCGCAGACTTGAGCCGTCCTGAGCAGAAGGTGATCTCACCCTTGTACTAGCTAAATGACCCTGGGCGAGTCTTTTCATGTCTCTTCATGAATCAATCAGGCTTGGTCACTCTCATAACCTGGGACACCTATAGAGGCCGAATAAGAAAACAGAGGCTAAAGGGCTGCCGTGGTCAAGCATAACACCAGACACAGGATCCTGTCATGCCCAGGACGGATCCCAGGCCTGCCTCACACTGCTCAGAGTCTGGGAGGGAGTCCCAGACCAGGAGCCGGAGAGCAGCGACATTCTTACAGAATGAAGCAGCTAAGCAGAGAGGTGAGGATAGGTAGGGTTAGATGGGTAGGGTGTTCCAAGCAGAGGGATGAGTGTCCCTGGAGTAGAGAGGGACAGACCAAGGGAGTCTGCAAAGACATACTGAGTAAGAGCGCCAAAGGTCACAGAACCTCGGCTAAGAGACCAGGGAAGAGGTCACTGTGTTTGTCCAGAAGCTGAATGTAGTGTTCTACGTAGAGTTGGAGCAATGAGGTTGTAGGCTGTTCACACGTATGAGAGACCTAGGAAGTAGAACTGACTGATCCGTGATTCCTTGGATGTACTGGACACAGCCACTCTCGCTCCGACAAATCTTCATTGACAGGCCTAATGTTTCTGTGGAACTTGATGGGTCTGCTTCCGTTTTAATCCCTGGGTCAAACGTCCAGCAACCCATACCTGACATGCCCATCAGCCACCGTCCCCACAGGCCGGCTTGTAGGCTTGGGGTAGTCACAAGTTGTGCCCATTTCAGGAAGGCCAGGACACTGAGAACTGTTGTCTCAGGATCTGGGGAGCTGATTACACGGTTAGTAGATTCTTCGTGTTTATGCTCTGTCTTTCTTTCCTGAAGGTCTGCTTTGGGATCAGTGCTCAGCTGAGGGCAACTACAGCCGTGCAATCAGACAGGTTAGCTGAGCCAGTGGAGGAGGTCTACACAGCCTAACTCCTGCAACCATACTCCTCATCTCCTTCACATCGGCTTTTCTAGTCATGCTTTGTAGCCTTTGATGCTAAAATTGCTTCAAATCCCTCATCCCATGCCACCAATGGCAGGTGCGGGGGGGGGGGGGGGGGGTCAGCACCCCTATTACATTTGATTTCCTCAGCAGGACAACGGCCAAGAACTGAAAGGGGTGCGTGGACCAATTTGACCACCACCCACTGTGCCGCAACGATGACCCTCTAACTCCCAGGTATGTGCCACTGTCCCCCATGTATGTGGTGTTAGGAATGGAACCCGCGACTTTATACGTACGAGGCAAGCATTCCACCAACCGAGCTACGTCCCTAAACTTCAAGGCTTAAATCAGGCCCTTTGCCATTGTTTTCAGAATGGCACGTCATTCTGAAGCTGGATCACATGGGTCTCTATTTTAGTAAGTTTTATAGCAACAACAATGTCAAAAATAGGCCAATCATTTGATGTTTATTATGTGCAAGCCCCAAGTAAGGCTCAGAACCTGGCTTCATTTATTCCTCACAGTGACGCTGTCAGAGAAATGAGACAATTGTTCTCCCTTTGCAGATAACCAAGTGTAGGCTCAGAAGGTCCAGGAAACTTGTCCAGAGTTCCACAGCTGTATGTGAGGGAGTAAACTCGGAGGAAAGCAATAAAACTGGGTCTTGATCAAAGCAAACAGATAGTGTATCACTTGTGGACAGTCTGTATTTGGTAAGAGGGAAATAAATAATACTAATTAGGTTTATTAAGTAAATACCTTTTAAAAAGTTATCATAAGGCTGGAGGGATGACTCACTGGTTAAAAGCACTGGCTGTCCTTCCAGAGGACCCAGGTTCAATTCCCAGCACCCACACAGCAGCTCATAATTGTCTGTAACTCCAGTTCCAGGGGACCCAACACCCTCACATAGTCATATTTGCTGGCAAAACACCAATGCACATTTAAACCAGTGTTATCTTAAAGCAGTAACATTGTGGTCTATGTGTCCTTCCCAATTTCCACAAGCAGATAGAAAGCTTGTGGTCCAGGCTGACCTCAACGGTCCCTTTAGCACCCACAACCCTGTGGCGCCAACAACAAGCAGCCCCATGGATTACCGGCACCCTGGGTGTTTGCCAGCTGGGCATCTGACATGATACCCAGTGCAAAGGGAGCAGGTAGGAAGAGGATGCTCACCAGGCCTGCAGATTGCTGGCTCCGTCAGCTTAGGGCCCTGAAGAGCTTTCTTTCTCTCCTGGGAGCCAGCCCAGCAGGTTTGGCTCAGGTGGACAAGTCTGAGCTGGACAGACCAAGCAGGAAGTGCCAGTTCCTGCTCCGCACGACTCGATCCTGAGCTTCTGATAGCATAACCTGTCCTGCCCGAGGGGAGACAGAGCCCAGCAAACTGGCCTGACGGCACAGCACTGTCTCAACCTCGTCAGGGAGGCTTGTGTTCTGAAGCCGGAATTTTGAAACTCTGTCTTTGGAGCAACTTTGGAAACACCTTTTCATGTCACTTGTTTCTGTGACAGTGATGTCTCCAGACTACGATTTCTCCCTCGCCTATAGCCCCCTAAGTAAAGAACCTAACCGGCAGAGGTCACGAGCTAGCTCAGGCCTCCTTTCTGAGCCCCAGACTTGTATCTGTGGATGAAGTGTTTGGATCCAGAAGGCTTGCCTCATGGTCTTGGATCTGTTTTGGGCAGAATGAAAATGAGAATCAGTTACCAAAACAAACAAACGTACCCTGTCTCTTGCAGTTCAAGATGAATGGACTCCTGAGGGGACATACAGAGGGGAGGTATGGTTAGGACAGCCTGTATTACCCGTATGTCTCCAAGAGGGGAAGCCCAGGGTTTTCCCAGACTTGAGGGAAGTCCCCAAGCCTGGTGACTTAAGGACAAAAGTCCTCAGCTGATCCAGGGTGCCCCAGTACCCTACCTAAAGGATGATAGTGCAGGGCCACCTCATTCCCGTGTTAGTGCCATGACTCCTTAGACTGGATGTCATCAAAAAGATAAAAGACTACAGATTTGGGCCTAGGGACTGGTGTGGTCTACTGGCAGAGCTCTTGCCCAGCACAGAAACAAAATAAAACAAAACACTCACAACAGTAACGAAGCCACACAGAACTCTGGGTGAGAGCGCTGTTTACTTTATTACTGGAGAAGTCGGCTGAGGTCCAGACAGTACTGGGGACCTGCCCAAGGCCTTCCGTAGAGCAGTTTGGGGGCTGAGATGTGGGCCAGTCTTGGCTGCCAGCCCAGCCAGGGTCAGGAAGAAAGCCATTTTCGCTTCTGACTCACCAAGTTCCCATCTATTCTCCATTTGGGCAGGTGGACAGCCTGTGATTGCCACGAAGGATTTAGTGGGTTTCACATCAGGAGCCCTGGCTCCCCCAAGGGCCTTCCTGTCATCTTGGATTACCCCTGGTGCGCTTCTCTAGAAACCCCACACAGCTCATCATTAGTTTCAACATCTTTGAGGAAGGAGAAAAGAGAGTCCATGAGCCGGTTAGAAGGCATCCTTCGGACCTCTGTCAGCCCCGGCGAAAAAAATCGAGGGCTTTCGGGAACTATGGAAAGGTCAAAGGTTTGTCGGTTTAGCGTTTCGTGGGAACATGCGCACGTTTGGACCAGCCCCAAGTGCCTGGTTGACCTGTTTGACAGGTAACAATTAGAAAGGAAGAGTTTGCCGGCTGGAATGTGGCTGGAGAGGCCGCAGTGGGATCTGGTTTACCTGCTCGGCAGGTGGGGCCTGCTGCTGGGACAGGCGTGTGCACGCACAGCACGCATTCCAGAGAATCGGTTTTCTTTCAAAGCCGGCGATGGCTGCGGGGCACAAGAGGGCTGGGTTGAGCCCTGGCTGGGAGCCGTTAGCAGTCTGCAGGTAAAGAAGCAAAATAAATAGTTCCCTGACGACAACTGGAGGAAGAGCCGGCGAAGGCATTCAGAACTTAAAAAAAAGTCTAACATAAATATGTGCTTTTTGTCTCAAAACTTGAGAAACTCCAGACCGGTACCAAATGCCAAGGATAATAGAATCGAAAAGTCAGGACTCTCCTCTGACTTTTTTTTTTTTTCTATTTTAAAGAAGTGAGGCTACTGTGGAGAACTTGAGACAGTATCTTTGAAGGAGGCTATCTCGCCTGATACAGTCTAAAAATGGTTATTTTTCTCAGATTTGCTGCAGAAGAGGATCTTTTTCCTCAACAAACTGTAGCTAACTGACACATTTAGAAAGTTAAAAATATTATTTCAGGCCTCGGGTTCGAATTCTTCTAGATAATTCTTTCCTAAATGAGCAAGGCCCTCGATTTCACTTGGTCTGGGGAAAAGAAGAGAGGGACTGTTTCTGATAAAACATGTTTAAAGAGAAGCAGTTGTAAATAAACAGTCTCTCTTTTGGAGTAGAATAACCAGAGCTTAGGGTAACATGTGTGTGTGTGTGTGTGTGTGTGTGTGTGTGTGTGTGTGTGTGTGAATAATACGGTACAATGTAGAATCTATACAGAGCCACACACACAATATGACTTCCTATACTCAAAAGCGTTAGGAGTCTGTAGAGTTCTTGCCTAGCACACGTGAAACCTTGGGTTCCATCCCAGTACCATATCCCATACCCAGCCTGTAAGCCCTGAGTACCTGGGAGGTAAAAGCAGGTTCGGAGGTCTGAGGTCATCCTCCGCTATCTATTGAGGATAGCTGTAGTTTGAGGATAGCATGGGTTACAGCAGAAAACAGCCTGAGTTATGGAAGCCTGTCTCAAAAACCACGAAAGGAAAAGAAAGGGGCGGGGCTACGATGACATTTGAACTTCCCTGTATCGTGTACCTGGCTGATGAGAAGGGGAGAAGTCTGAGATGTGAAAATATAATGTAATGGGGAACTTGGCTAAGGCAAACTCAAAACTCTGAAAATTTTCAAGTTGTCTATCTTTTACTTCTATTTACAAGTTAGTTCTCTGAAACTCAGCCCCCTTCCTTCTCATTTCTTCTCACTGCGGGCGTCCAGTCTACTCCTTCTGAGGGACAGACACTTCCTGATCAGCTAGAAGGGCTCTGAGTTCTCAGGCCAGTGAGTATGTGTGTGCACTCTCTGTGGCAGGCAAGAAATGCCTTACCTGCTGAGTTAATTCTAGCCAAGCAGAGGATCTTGCAATCCAACTGACAGGAAACAGACAAGCCAACACAGAATTAACTGCTTGTGGACTCCTGCTCGTGGCAAAGTGGTTGCCAACACAATAAACTTAATGGAGACAGTTTTTCACATCCATTTACCTGAACTCCCAAATGTCATGAATAAAAAAAGTCAGAACAGTCAGCCCTGCAGTGGTAGCGAACATCTTTAACCCCAGCACTTGGGAGGCATAGGCAGACGGATCTCTGAGTTCAAGGCCAGCCTGGTCTATAGTTTGAGTTCCAGGACAACCAGGCCTACACAGTGGAACCCTGTCTCGAAACAAACAAACCAAAGAAAACCAGCAGTAAGTCCGAACAGTAACCGTGCTCAGCGGCTGAGCACATCATGATCGGGGTCAGACACTGGCTCATTTTATCTCCGTCACAAGCCGGAGGCAAGCATGCTCGTGACAACCACTGTAGAGAAGGCCAGGGAGACCCCAGAACTTGTGTATGAGCTGACTTCTCGTAGGTGGCAGAGTTAAGACCTGAGCACAGACAGCTGGCTCATTCATTCAGAAACTAAACTGTTCCAAGCCAGGCATAGGCCTCGGGTTTACTGAAGGATATCGAGTGAGAACCGAGTAGATCCTTCACAGAGTCTGATTATTATCTCAGACTCCAAAACTGAACCTCTTCAGCCTCCCCTAGATGGCCTCCTAGTCACACAAACATTTTACCTGTTGCCCTTATGGGTAATAACCCCAAGCAGACACTTGGCCTGAGACACTACCGGCCTCCACATCTGCCTCACCCTGGCCACCCTGAGACACCCCAGCAGCTGAGTCTCTATAGGCAAAGGACAACAGTGCTGTGGAACAATCCTTTTCTGCACTGTGAATATGTATTAATTTCATTGGCTAATAAAAAAGCTGATTGGCCGATAGCTGGGCAGGAAAAGATTGAGCTCAAGAGCCAGACTAGGAGAATTCTGGGAAGAGGAAGGGTGGAGTCAGAGTTGCCCACAAACAGAAAGAAGCAAGATGAGAACGTCGTACTGAGAAAAGGTACCAAGCTACATGGCTAAACGTAGATAAGAATTATGGGTTAATTTAAGTGTAAGAGCTAGTCAGTAATAAGCCTGAGCTATCTGCTGAGCAATTGTAATTTATATTAAGTCTCTGAGTCAATTATTTGAGAAGCATCTATTGGTTATTTGGGACTGGGTGGTCAGAACAGGAAACATCTGTTTACAATAGTAGTCCTGCTTTGTTTTATTTGTGAAATTAGGGGTGGTGGTGGCTGATTAAAGTTTCGAAGTCCCTGCAGCAGGGCTCACTGTGGGTGTTGAGATGACCCCTGATGACCGCCAAGCTTTGCATCTCACTAAGCAGTTGACCCGCTTGCATCTTGACCTATGGGGTGTGTGGTGTGAATAAGAATGATACCCCACTCCACCACAGGCTCATAGATTTGAACTCCTAGTCACCAGGGAGTGGCACTATTTGAGAAGGATTAGGAGGCTGTGACTTGTTGTAGAATAATCTTTTTGTACACTGTGAAGATGTGTGTTTACCCAGGCACCTTCTTATTGGTTTAATAAAAAGCTAAACAGCCATTAGCTAGGCAGGAGGTATAGGCAGGACAGCCAGACACAGAGGATGCTGGGAAGAAGAAGGGTGGAGTCACCTGCCAGAGGGAGAAGGAGCAAGACATGCAGGACAGATAAATGCCACAAGTCATGTGGTGTTGTAGGACAGGCCCATAGAGTCAAGGAAATTGGCTCAGACCAGTTGCCAAGGCATGCACATAACGTACTTCCTTATGATCCAACCTGGAGTCTGCCTGAGGGCCTAGCAACAGGTGCTGTTAGAGTTCCTGATAGTGCCCAACCAGTGAGGGACGACCATGCAATGCCACCAGATTGGGACAGAGACTGGGTGCTGGAAGGAGGGTATATAAGGCCTTCCCTGTTATTAAATAAATGAGTGTGTTGTTTGCCTTCAACTGACTCTCCGTGTCTGTGCCGTTGACGCCATGCCTTCTCACCCCCTCCCCCAGGGAGCCCTTAGAATCCAGCAACAATGTGGTAGCACATAGATAAATAGAAATGGGTTAATTTAAGTTATAAGAGCTAGTGGGACAAACCTAAGCTGTAGCTTTCATAATTAATAATAAGTCTCTGTCGTGATTTGGGAGCTGGCTGTCGGGACAGAAAAATCTGCCTACAGTGACCTTGTTGGAGTGGGTGTGGCCTTGCAAGAGGAAGTGTGTCACTGGGGGTGAGCTTTGAGGTTTCAAAAGCTCATGCAGGCCCAGTCTCTCTTGATCAGGACACAGCTCTTAGCTACTTCTCCAGTACCAAGCCTATATACCACCAAGCCTCTCTATGGTGACAGTGGACCAAGCCTCTGAAACTGTAAGGTAGCTCCCAGTTAAATGCTTTCCTTCATAAGAGTTGCCTTGATTGTGGTGTCTCTCCACAGCAACAGAACAGTGGTTAAGGCAGGGTGCTTCTTAGGAACTTGAGAAAAAAAAATTAATATTATGAAATGGTTTGTTCTCCCCCCCAAGATAGCTATTGCTAATTCAAACAAAGAAACAAACAAATAAACCCGTTTTGTTTATTAAGTGAAAAAAACTCCAAAGATATTTTTTAAGATTAAAAAATTATTTTTATTCATGTGTGTTTGCCTGTGTCTGTGTGACATATGAGTTTAAGTCCCCATAGAGGCCAGAAGCAGTGTTGGATCCCTGGAGCTGGAGTTACAGACGGTTGTGAGCTACCCAGCGTGGTCACTGGAATCCAAACTGACCTCTTCTGAAAGAGCAGCAAATGCTCTTAACCACTGAGCTTCTGCTCCAGGCCCACAAAGTTGCCTCTTTGTGGGCAGTAGAGAAGACACTCAGATCGAGCCATCTGACGAAGAGCGTAAGGAAGAGGCCATGTGTTCTTCAAGATGGTGCTGAGGCGGGCACTACCCATCCTGCCCTTGCAAGAGCTCTGGTGGCCCCCATGCAAAGACTCTAAAGACTCTTTCTCCTAGGTGCCACAGTGGTGCTGAGCTGGAGTTGAGACTCACCGAAGTTGTTCCCGAAGAGTGAGGTTTGGTGAGAGTACCCACGTGCGTGGGATCCATGGGAAGTCAGCCTCCAGGGCAGGACCCCAGACAGCTCTCCAGTGTGTTCTTCCCGAATTTGCCACCCTCCCCTCATAGCACAGTCACCTTCTGTGTGCCCCCTTCCCCTGTTCTGTCCCTGCTCCATAGTTCTGTCTATTGTCTGCAAATGGCTATTCAGTAGCCAAATCTGCATGTTGACTCAGGTCCTGCTCCCAGAGCTAACTCCTTTAGGATGTCTTGGCTAACTCCCTGAGAGATGCCCTTGTAGCTCAGGTGTGAGGCTGGACCACGCCAAGGCTTCTAGCCTGTGGATGGACCGTGTGTGAGAGCCAGGTCCTCATCAGGTCCAGGCAGGCTCTGGCACCTGGCTTCTTACCTATTTAGCAGAAGCATTAATTGGTCTAGAAGGATTAGATACTTCTACCTTCTTTTGTTTTGTTTGTTGTTGTTTTTGAGACAGGGTCTCACTATGTAGCTTGGCTGTCCTGGAACTCGATATGTAGACAGAGATCCACTTCTGCCTCCTAAGTGCTGAGATTGGAGACATGCACCACCACACCCAGTGAGAGTGTCAACTTCTTAACGGTAATACTAAAATACAGGGTACATCTTAAATACCAAGCTCTGCCTTTGAAATACATTTCCTACCATTTTATTCCAGGGTTTTGTTCTATTTTATTAAATCTTGTCTTATGACAGGGTCTTGCTGTGTTGCCTAGGCTGACCTTGAACTCACAATCTTCCTACTTCTAGCTCACAGGTTTTGGGATACAGGGGTGAGCCACCACACACTGTCTCATTCCATTTAAAGAAGAGAATCTCCAACAGTTACATCACCACCTCAATTTCCTTACAAAGTGCTTTCCTTCGACGAAGAGCCCCTATCTACACACGGAAACTGCCCTTCTGGGAAGGAGCCAGGGTTGACTTGACACAACTGTCTTCTAGCCGATTGTACAGAATTCCCTAGCTAGCCCTAAAGCCTCCTCTAATTTGCTTTCCAGTTGTATTAGAAGAGTACGGGTAGAGAAGTTGTGTGGGAAGAGAAGCTCAGGCCAAGGGAACGGAGAGAGAAGACGAAGTGAAGGGGGTTAAAGTGAACGGAATGGGAACAGAGAGCGAAGGGAAGTGGAGCCGGCCAGGATCAAAGGACAGCCCGGAGCTCGCTCTTCCACCCCGTCTGGTCTCTAGTGTGAACACACTTCCACCCAGTCAGGTCTCTAGTGTGAACACACTTCCATCCCGTCAGGTCTCTAGTGTGAACACACTTCCACCCCGTCAGGTCTCTAGTGTGAACACACTTCTACCCCGTCAGGTCTCTAGTGTGAACACACTTCCACCCAGTCAGGTCTCTAGTGTGAACACACTTCCACCCAGTCAGGTCTCTAGTGTGAACACACTTCTACCCCGTCAGGTCTCTAGTGTGAACACACTTCCACCCAGTCAGGTCTCTAGTGTGAACACACTTCCACCCAGTCAGGTCTCTAGTGTGAACACACTTCCACCCCGTCAGGTCTCTAGTGTGAACACACTTCCACCCCGTCAGGTCTCTAGTGTGAACACACTTCCACCCAGTCAGGTCTCTAGTGTGAACACACTTCCACCCAGTCAGGTCTCTAGTGTGAACATGGAGCAAGAGCGTGGAGACCCTGCAGAAGTGAGTGCTGGCCTAGGTGGGCAGGTGAGCGCCTCCATCCAGAGCTTCCTCCGGGAGCTTGAAGGCCCACTCCCTTTGGGTCCTTCTACTGCCAACCACTACCCAGCCTGAATACCTACAACTTCTTAGCTACATTGCCATGGCCTCTGACCAAAACGGCTTTCAGAGAGAAGACTTGGAAGCTGTAGAAAACCGCACCAGAGGCAGGGGAAGGTGGAGCGTCTCAGAAGGGCCCTGGGTTCTGAAAGTCCGCCGAGAGCATTGCCTGTAACTTGTAGCGCATGACGTTCCTACCAGGGCTGATTTTACACCGCTCCAGTTTGTTCTGGAATATTCCTTAGACAGTGTCTCAGATAAAGTTTTTTCACACAACTCTCCGCAGGAGTGGGAGGGCGGATGGCTTACCCACGGACCGCTAAGGACTGGGTCGGAGTTCAGGCCAGTTGGGGTCCAGTCTGAGGATTACTGTTTGGTTCCTCCGCAGAGGCGGGGTGAAGTCTGTGCTAGCTGGCTGCAAAGGCCCCAGGCACAAATCTTCGAGCTGGGGGTGGTGTGAAGATGAGAAACACCCGCGGAAAAACTCAAAGGAAAGCCTTACCTTAAATCATTCTCCAGCTTTGTGAATGACTTAATGAACGTCTTTGTGAATTTTGAAGACTTAACGAGGCATTTTAAATAAAGACGGGAATAATTTAAACTAAGGCTATCTGGGACCAGTTCAAACTGGGCAATGAGAAACTATAAAGTGCCCTTTCAGGATATTATTCACCCTATAAAAACAGAATGTATTTGTTCACGGTAAACATGTCAGAACAGCGGCTGTGGAGAGCAAGTGTTGACTGGTCCCTGTCCAATCTGCCAATTTCCAGATAAAGCCTGGGAGATGATAGGCGACACACTGCCATAACATTCGCACGGGGACTTTTCTCATTCATCACTTCAGCACCGAACATGCCAGTCTATCAGTAAACTTTCAAGACAGGTGCTATTCCCATAACAAGTGGCTGATCCAGAGTGGGGGCGGGGGAGGGGGGGGGCCGGGGGAGGGGGGGAGCTCCATTTGACACCAACTCTAAAGACATTGAGAGAAGACAGCGGCCCCAGTGCTGTGGGCTAGAGTAACCTCATGGTTAAGGCTCGGTGGTAGCACATGCCATTAATTCCAGTACTCAGGAGGCAGGGGCAGGCGGATCTCTGTGAGTTCAAGGCCAGCCTGGTCTACATAATAAATTCCGGGACAGCCAGGGCTACATACTGAGACCCTGTCTCAAAACCGAAGTTAGAGTAGGTTGTGAACCTGGCCTCTTTGAAGAGGAGTGGGTTCTCTCAACTGCAGGACCATTTCTCCAGGCTCCTGTGGTTGTTTTAGCCTTTAAATTAACTCACTTCTTTTACCTGAGTCAATTATCTTTGAATAAAATTATTAGTTTCTCCCAAGTGGATTTTATCTGTGAATTTATAGCTTTGAAGGGGCTTGGCATTTCTAAAATTAATTGAAATGTTTAACTATTAAGTAGAACACCGGCCTTTTTTTAAAAAAAAGTAGATGCTGTGCAGCCGTGAGTGCACAGTGTATCTCAGTAAACCCCACCTGAGTCTAGGCAGATTTCTAGGAATCAGTGAGACCTGGTGAGGACACCTGATTTGCCTCTTGGTGACAATGCTGTCCCTAATTGGCTAATTGATCCCGAGCCAGTCACTGACAGTGTCTCTGAAAGCTGGATTGACTACACCCCGAGTTTCTTTTCAATTACGTGTGACTTTCCAAGGTTTGCTTGCAGGGCCTGGCAACTTGTCTGAATGTGCCAGGAGCTGTGGGACTCTAAATGCAAAGGACTTTGTGCTTGCTCTCCTGGGGAAATTACAAATTTGCCTTTCGCTCTCCCCTTCACACCTCTTGGCCAGTGCAGGGAAGGAAAAGCACCCCTCATTTCTTCAGAGGGGAGGAAAAACAAACGTTGGGTGACTTTGAAGAAATGCGTTTAACTCTACTGCGCTATCACAAGTCTACCTCTGTAGCTGCTCTAGAGTGGTGTGAGAAAAAAGCAAACCCGGCTGCCCCACCGCAGACCCGAGAACAATGATGCATGATTAATTGTGGGCCCGTCTGCTCTCACTCCGCCCTCTTTCCCCATCCAGGAAACAATGAATTTGAGCAAGATGGTTTGTCAAAGTCTCTCAGGTTCCTGTCTGCGTGAGCTCAGAGTCTGTCTTGAAAAGTTTCTGGTTTCCAGCTTGATCAAATCCCATCTGACTGTGTCATTTTGGAGGACAATGGAGGTCACTTTTCAGGACGGTGCTCTCTCACACTCTACAGGTTTTTGTAAGTTTCACAACCTCTGTCTGAGGCAGGATTGGATGTAGATGTCTTGGCTGTGCGGCCCACCATGTGTTCACTTGCTCAGTCCATCTCTGTGAGCTGCATACGTTGGTTCCAGGTGGGGAGCACAGGGCTCCGGTGCGGGGCTCTGGCAGCAACGTCCATTTCCACTCTATAACAGCTCTGTGACCTTAGGAGGTAACTCCACCTGCTTAAGCCTCGGCTCCTTTATCTACCAGCCAATTGTGACAAGCACAGGTCTTAGTTGCTGGCTTTCCGAAGATGCTGGAAAGGGACAGATGCTGGAATGCCAAGTGTCTTGACTATAGAAAGTACTCAGAAGTCGGAGTCAGCCTCCACCATCACTGCTGTGGGCTGAACTCTGCCTCACCCACGCTCTTATTTGTATGTAGATGTCCTCATCCACAGTACCTCAGAATGAAATCGATCCTGTAGCAACTCAACCTCGAACTTCCTGCTTCAGAACAGTGAGAACAAACGTGTTGGTTAGGCCACCCTGTCTGTGGTGTTTATTATGTAGCCTTGGTAAACCCCAGCGTGTGCTGCATCCAAAGATAACCATGGCATTGACTTTCACAAGACCGTTCCGAAAGAGCAGGTAGCACACAGAAGGTGGGGCTAAGTACCCAGAGGGAAGAGAAGGGGAGTCAGTGAGGATTCCAAACAGCGCCAGGCCTGAAGACAACAGGCCCTTGGCAGCCAAGGAGGGATGGAGCGTTTTCAACGGGGACAACACACACAGTGGAATTCTTGTGTGACAGAACACACTTTGTTATATGGGAATCGTTTGTTCGGGGACACAGAACCTCGCCACTAATGACGACGACGGAGAAAAAGTTAACCCTACCCAAAGCCAGGTGAAGTGCTCTCCAGCGGGTGGATAAATGGTACCCAAGCGTTCATTTGTGCTGTCCAGACAACTTAAGGAAAACACATTCCACATTCCAGCCACAGAGGCAGTAGCATTATTTGTTTGGAGGCCTAGGTAACCTGACGCCCCTAGCTTTAGCTCAGGGTGACTAAGGAAACAATGGGAGTGGGAAAGAGGAGGTGCTTACAGTTGAAGCCTCCCCCTCACCCCACCCCCACACCGCCCCGTGTGTGTGTGTGTGTGTGTGTGTGTGTGTGTGTGTGTGTGTGTGTGACTATTTACAACATATGAAAACATGGTTGTACCTGACTACACCTCTAATCGCCATCATTAATTTAAACTTACACATCTCTAAATGAACCAGAATACGCAAGGTGGGAGAGGCTTGGTCATTCTCTGCCTGCTTCAAGGATCGCCAAGGATTAGTGAGTTCATGTCTGGAAAGCTCTTTAGCAAAGCCCGCCTGGAGAGCTTGGAGAAGCCATTGTCTGCTTCCCACACCCCTCAAAGCTAAGGACAGCAGGGAGTCTGTCTGCTTTAGTCTTTTATCTATCTAAATATCAGGGAACATGATTAAATGCTGTCTTGCAAAAAAATGAAAAAATTCTTCATTTTACTGACATGGCACTTTTTTTTTAAATGTGTGTGTGTGTGTGTGTGTGTGTGTGTGTGTGTGTGTGTGTGTCTGCTCACATGTGTGCAGTGCCTGCAGAGGTCAGAAGAGGGTGTCGGATCCCGTGCAGCTGGAGTTATATACATGGTTGTGATCTACCAAACGTGGGCACTAAGGCTTGAACTCTTTGCTCGAGCAGCAAGCCCTCTGAACCATCTCTCCAGCCCCTGACATGCAGCTTTCATTCCTCACTCATCCATGGCTGTGAGCCTTTATGAACTCTGTAACTTATTTACTTATTTATTTCGTGCTATTGCATGAGTCTCAAGGATGCTCTCTTCCCCTGAGTTACGTGCCTGACTCCTGTGTATGTATTTCAAATACTGAAGTGTTTTGCCTTAGTTTTTAGTCCTTTCAGTTAGTGTAATATTATGTGATTTACTCACGTTACCGCAAATTCTTTGTACTACTTTTAAAGACACTATATTGAAGTATAATTTACATACAACAAAATTTGCCCACTTAATATATAATTCAATTTGGTAAATTTATAGTCATATGACCATTCACCAAACTCCACTTAAAAATGTGTTTTATGTGTATAGGTGTTTTGCCAGCAGGTATGTCTGTTTACCAATGTGTGCCCTGTGTCCAAAAGAGGAGATTCAGACAGATGGGAGCAGCCATGTGGGTGCTGGCAATATAACCCGGGTCCTATGGAAGAGTAGCCAGTGCTCATAACCACTGAGTCATCCAAAATCCACTTTTATAATACTCCATCACTCCCAAAATTGCTCTGCTCTCTGATTTATAATTTTATATTTTCTAGAATTAGTTGTATGGCTTTTTTGACTTAGCACAATGTTTTGTTTGGGGTGGTGGTGCTGTTTGTTTTCTAGGATAGCATTTCCTCATGTAGCCCAGGCTGTTCTTAAAACCATAAACTTCCTGCCTCAGCCTTCTGACTGCATACATCATGCCGCCCGGCTAGAAAATGTCTTAAAAACTTTCCTATGGAGCAATGTATCCTTAGTTTGCCCCTTTTCTTCACTCAACGAGATCCTGTTTGTACAGATGATCACATTTGGCTTATCTAGTCACAGGTGATGGACATGAGAACTTTTTTTTCCCCAAATTTTAGCCATTGTGACTGCTGCTACCAGGAACATACGTCTTTGTGTGACTGGTGAATACCTACTTCACTTCGGTTTCTCTTTGTCAGATCACTGGGCTGAAAATGCCCAATCACTGGGTAACTCTATTTAACTTTTCTAAACAAAATACTGAGGGCTAGGTGAGCTGGCACATGCTTTTAGTCCTAGCACTCAGGAGGCAGAGGCAGGAAGGTCTCTGTGAGTTTGAGGGGCCAGCCTGGTCTACATAGTGTGCTCCAGGACAGCCAGGGCTACATAGTGAAACCCTGTCTCAAAACAAACAACAAAACAAAAAAGTTACCAAGCTGTTGCCCAGATGGTTCCCACCAAAAATGTACGAAGGTCTCTGCTTCTCTACATTTGTTATCGTTGTTTATTTATTAATTTGTAATCTGTAAAGAGAGTCCATAACTCTTTGTTTTCTTGCCTTAGTGATTGCATGTGTGGTACCCAGAGGAAACAGAGGGCTTTGTGCACGCTGGGAAGGCACCCCGTTTTCCCAGTGTACCCCAGATCTCATGGTGCTAAGATACTTGTTCTGCAGCTGAGGAAGGCTTGGAACGTGCGACCCTCTTCTCTCTGCTTTCCTAGTGGCCAGGATTATGCAGGGCGTGCAGCCCCAGCTCAGAGTCTGTTTTCTCCCCACCCCCACCCCAGCTTCTTTTATCTGTTGTTGTTAGCTTGCAAAGAACATCTTCATTGCATCCTGTATTGCTTGTTTTCTCTGTCTTACAGTTTCTCCGCCACCAACTTCGCAGCGCTGAAGATCAAACTTGGCCTCGACAGTGTCTTACCACTGAGCCACAGCACCAGCCCTTGTTTTTGTTTTGTTTCTTTGTTTGTTGTTTTTCCAGGCTTTCTCTGGGTAGCCCTGGCTGCCCTGAAACTCACTCTGTAGACCAGGCTGGCCTCAAACTCAGGGATTCCCCTGCCTCTGCTTCCCTAGTGCTGGGATTAAAGACATATGCCACCACCACCGCCCGGCTCAGCACCAGCCCTTGGCTGTATAGTTTTTTAAGATGAACTATGGAGAGGATTGCTGGGTCACAGGCCATGCCTGACTTGCATACAAGGGACAGCCTTGACAGAGTGGTGGCTTCCACACCGGGTGCTAACATTTGTTGAGTACTTACCACCCCAGGCCAATCACTTGCAGGCACTACTTAACTGAGTCCTCACTTTTTCTCCTAGGTGGGAGTGATTCTCTTCACTGACCAGATGAGGACACCCAGTAGTTTGGCCTAATTGGACCGGGAGGGAGAGAGCAGATAGGATGGCCGCCCAAGACGTGCTCGGTGCTGTTCTCTCACGGGAAGGAGCCGCGGGGACGGAGAAATCCACCATCTCCAGCACACGTGCTGGTCGTCCCGAGTATCTGTACTGTCATTTCCAGTGTACCACACAGTAGCTGCATGGGGCCTTGTGGATGCACGCGACCCTTTCGAAAGGAAGAAACCATTCTTAGGATTTAATAGCGCTGCCAAGAAGTTAAAACCAGCTGCCAGGGGAGGCCGGAAGAGGACTGTCACTCTTGGACTATGCTTCCCTCCTCCTTTCAGAGGTGGCCACTGAGCTGAGAATTTCCCAGTTTTGATTATCCTAGGTTTTGCTTTTTAAATTTTTATTTGTTTGTTTGTTTAAAGTAGGATCTAGTTGGCCTGGAGTACGTTGTGCAGCATCCTTGGCTTTGAACATGTGGTCCTCCCCTGTACTTTTTTCTCCAGAGTACTGAGATTGTAGGCATGTGCAGCCATGCCCAGCCTTGGCTTGTGTATCTTACATTTACTTATTGCATGTGCATGTGCATGTGCTTGTGTGTGTGTGTGTGTGTGTGTGTGTGTGTGTGTGTGTGTGTATAGGATAGAGGACAATCTTGGCTGTTGTCCCTCTGGATCCATCCATCTCCCCTGAGGCAGGGTTTCTCATTGGCCCAGAGCTCACCAATGACAGTGCTATGGACCAGTATTTTCATAGCATGTGTGCTGGGGATCAAACTTGGGTCTTTAGCCTTTTATTTATTTACTTATTTATTTATTTTTTTAAAGATTTTATTTATTACATATACAGCATGTATCCCTGTAGGCCAGAAGAGGGCACCAGATCTCATTACAGATGGTTGTGAGCCACCATGTAGTTGCTGGGAATTGAACTCAGGACCTCTGGAAGAGCAGTCAGTGCTCTTAACCTCTGAGCCATCTCTCCAGCCCTTTATTTGTTTATTTTTATCTTACATGTATGAGTATTTGTCTGTATGTATGTGTACCACGTGCATTCAGTACCTGCTGAAGCCAGAAGAGGGAGTCAGATCCCCTGGAACTGGATTTACAGGCTGTTGCTAGCAACCATATGGATGCTGGGAGCTGAACTCAAGTCCTCTGGAAGATCAGCAGTGAGTGCTCTTAACCATTGAGCCATCTCTCTGGCCTCATCTTCAGCCAGATCTGAGATCTGAGAACCTCCTGCCCTTGGCTTGGCAGTGCGGACTCAGAGGAAGACTTCAGGACAGCTGGCAAAAACACACAAACTGGAGCTGTCCTTCAGAACAAAGCAGGGACCTCAGGTGGGGAGGAGACACCAGCATCAATGTCTTCTACTCAAAGGCCCATCTGGGCCCTGCTTGGAAGCCTGCAGCTCAGCACAATGGAGACTTTCTGAGCTCAGAATCACGGGAGCACAGTTTCTGAGGTCTCCTGAGCAATCTCCACACAGGTGGCCCGGGCCGGGAGGGTTTGGGCACCTGCTTTGTGCAGGTGGGAATGTGGGCTGCCTGGCCCACAGCTTAGCCAGCCCTCAGTCAAAGCTGGCATTGATGAGGACGGTGGGTCCTGTTTCACTCTAAGGCTGTGCCCTGAAACAGCACCAGGCTAAAAGTAGCTCCTCCTTTCCCGGGGGATGCTTAGAGTGAAAAAGCACGGCCCTGTGCTCTCCTTTCCAGCTCCTGCTGCCAGAAGCAACCACACACTCAGGCTATTGTTCAGATGTTTTCCCCTGCCCAAAATGACCTTCCCAAGCCAGTATCTGCCATCCTCAGAGGCAGGACTCAGAGCATGTCATTCACTCACACTGCATGAACAGCTGCGCCTGTTAGCACCTCTCTGGACTCAGAGACCATCATCAGCTCCCCTTCTCCACGCTCTTAGCTTGCCCTTCCTTCCTTCCTTCCTTCCTTCCTTCCTTCCTTCCTTCCTTCCTTCCTTCCTTCCTTCCTCCCTCCCTCCCTCCCTCCTTCCCCTCCTTCCCTCCCTTCTCCTCCTCCTCTTCCTCCTCCTTCTTCTTCTTCCTCTTCTTTGTGTGTGTGTGTGTGTGTGTGTGTGTGTGTGTGTGTGTGTGTGTGTGTGTGATGGCGTGATCAAACCCAAGCCAATAGCATGCTAGGGGGTGCTGTGGTTTACCAGAGGTAGCCTGACATCTACTTCCTTTCTTCTCTGTAATGGCTCCTGTACTTCTGGGCTGGATTGTGCTCCACACTCTCATGCTGAAACAGTTTCTTTCTCTTGCTTTTGACTCTGAACTTCTATCTGCGGGACTCTGGCTCAGCAAGCTGATTCTGATCACTTGGTCTTTGTTTAACTGCACAATTCTTTTTACATCTTGTCTTTCTCAGCAGCTCAAGTCACCACGGTTAATGACCCTGCAGCTGGACTGGACTCCCAGTCTGGAGACCCAATTCGAACCCTCACTGCTTCCTTGACTCGTGGTTTGACTTTGGCTTTGGTACCTCGGGGTGAACCAAAGCTGGGACCACCCCAGACATCAGCTTTGGGACAGAGCTGATTCCCTTCCTTAATTTTTTTTTTATTGTATTGATTGATTGATTTAGTGTGTGTGTGTCATGGTTGTAGATGGGGTCAGAGGACAACTTGCTGGATTCTGTTTTCTCCTTCTACCATGTGAATCCCAGGGATGGAACAATCTTAGGTCATCAGATTGATGAGCCACATTATGCAGCCCACCCTGACCTCGAACTCAGGGAAATCTCCTGGTCACAGCCTCTCCAGGGCTGAGATCACAGGCCTCAGCCGCCAAATCCAGCACATAGCCTTTTTATATAGTTAAGGAAATAACCTTAACATAAGGAAATAATGAGAGCGTTCTGCTGTGCTCCCGTAGGCAGAGGAAGTGGTCTGCTTTCTTCTGGGTGCTCCGTCCTGCACGGCCACTGGTGTCCATCCTCACAGTGGCTGGTGTTTAATGCCTGTCTATCCATTTGTGCTTTCTCGCGGTTAAGGAAATAACAAATCAAGTAACTTGCCAAGGTCACACAGCCAGAGTGAGCTAAAACCAGTATGAGAAAGGCCTCGGAGTTACTTTGGCCTTTGCTTCCCCGGCTACCACCTTCCTTGGGCAGCCAGGAAGGGGCACGGCGGGATAGCAAGAGAAAACCACAGATCTGGACTCTTCGCTCAAGGAAGTAAAGGAGCCAGAAAACAGTATCGGGGTGGGGAGGGCACCCAGGCTGCAGAGGTGACATTGTCGTCAACTAACTGGCTGCTTTGTTTCAGTGTGTTCCTTGAAAACACCAAGAAAAATCTTAGTCCCTTGAAATTGATTTTTCTTATTGTTGTTACAGTAAATTTTCTGTTCTGAGATAAAAGCACCATTTGAACCAGTCAGTCATACAGCTTCTGCGGCCTGTGTGCACTCAGTGACTGTGTGCAGTGCTCAGGGACAGCTTCTGCAGCCTGTGTGCACTTGGTGACTGTGTGCAGTGCTCAGGGACAGCTTCTGCAGCCCGTGTGCACTCAGTGACTGTGTGCAGTGCTCAGGGACAGCTTCTGCGGCCTGTGTGCACTCGGTGACTATGTGCAGTGCTCAGGGACAGCTTCTGCGGTCTGTGTGCACTCGGTGACTGTGTGCAGTACTCAGGGACAGCTTCTGTGGCCTGTGTGCACTCGGTGACTGTGTGCAGTGTTCAGGGACAGCTGCTGTGGCCTGTGTGCACTCGGTGACTGTGTGCAGTGCTCAGGGACAGCTGCTGTGGCCTGTGTGCACTCGGTGACTGTGTGCAGTGTTCAGGGACAGCTGCTGTGGCCTGTGTGCACTCGGTGACTATGTGCAGTGCTCAGGGACAGCTGCTGTGGCCTGTGTGCACTCGGTGACTGTGTGCAGTGTTCAGGGACAGCTGCTGCGGCCTGTGTGCACTCGGTGACTGTGTGCAGTGTTCAGGGACAGCTGCTGCGGCCTGTGTGCACTCGGTGACTGTGTGCAGTGCTCAGGGACAGCTTCTGCGGCCTGTGTGCACTCGGTGACTATGTGCAGTGCTCAGGGACAGCTTCTGCGGTCTGTGTGCACTCGGTGACTGTGTGCAGTACTCAGGGACAGCTGCTGTGGCCTGTGTGCACTCGGTGACTGTGTGCAGTGTTCAGGGACAGCTGCTGTGGCCTGTGTGCACTCGGTGACTGTGTGCAGTGCTCAGGGACAGCTGCTGTGGCCTGTGTGCACTCGGTGACTGTGTGCAGTGCTCAGGGACAGCTGCTGTGGCCTGTGTGCACTCGATGTGCAGTGCTCAGGGACAGCTGCTGTGGCCTGTGTGCACTCGGTGACTGTGTGCAGTGCTCAGGGACAGCTTCTGTGGCCTGTGTGCACTCGATGTGCAGTGCTCAGGGACAGCTGCTGTGGCCTGTGTGCACTCGGTGTGCAGTGCTCAGGGACAGCTGCTGTGGCCTGTGTGCACTCGGTGACTGTGTGCAGTGTTCAGGGACAGCTTCTGCGGCCTGTGTGCAGTGTTCAGGTACAGAGGCTGACAGGGGTGGCCCTGCCCAGAACAGACTAGTGACACCTACTCACCAAATGAGCTCCTGTTTCCATAGATTCCCACATCTTGATCTATTTGAGCTACACAGAAACAGTCCCAGGAAATGGAGGGGACCGAGAATGTCTGACAGTCCCAGGGCTCTTTTGTGACCACAGCCATGTGCTCTGCCTTGCTGGTCACACAGAGCTGCCTGTGGGCAGACTCAGGTGAGATCAGAGAAGCACTCATCTTGCTTGGCCTTAACACCTAGGGATTCCAGCAGGTGAACACAGATTCAATGCAGGTTTCTGCCGTGGATCCCATAGGTCAGAGCTGACTACCAGCCAAGGACTAAGATGAAAGGAGCCACTGTGCCCTAGGAGGTAGCCATCCCCATGCAGCGATGCTCGCCCTCAGAGGCAGAATTGTGTTCACTGTGGCCGCTACATAGTTTCCGTGGGAGTTGAGCTTGGTAACGTGTGGGAAGGTCATTGCTAAGGGAAGGTTTCAGGCTGAGCTTAAGTAGTTCACTCGCTGTTTTTCACTTGTTTTTGGAGTGGCTTGAGTCAGAGGGGGCTGTGTCTTCCTTTTCCAACAGCCTCTTGGCACTCTTACAAGTATCAATGAGCTATTGCTACAGAATATACTGTTTGATGAGCCACCCTAAAACTCATGATTTATAACAGCAAGCACCTCTTCCCACGCTCATGTCTATCTGTCTACTCTAAACCAGCTGGGACTGCAGTGAGCCTGGACCCCGTGGCCAGGGCTCCCCGTGGCCAGGGCTCCCCGTGGCCAGGGCTCCCCGTGGCCAGGGCTCCCCGTGGCCAGGGCTCCCCGTGGCCAGGGCTCCCCGTGGCCAGGGCTCCCCGTGGCCAGGGCTCCTCGCAGCGGCTTGAGTTTGAGTCTGCAGCTTTGCTCTGGGACACAAGTCAAAGATCCACCAGCTGAGGAGGCATGGGCACAGCCAGGACAGTTGAGCGTGTTGTTCAGACATCCAGGGCTTCAAGAGGCACTCTTCCTCCTCACAGTACTGCCAAGTGCTTCTTTCTTTACTTGCTCTATATTTATTTATTTTGCTTATCTATTTTATTTATTTTCTTTGACAAGGATTCACATATGTAACCCCAGTTGGTCTGGTCTAGAATTCACTCTATAGACCAGACTGGCCTGGAACTCACAGAGATCCACCTGCCTCTGTCTCCAGAGTGTTGAGATTAAAGGTATGTGCCAGCATGCCTGGCCCCAGATGCTTTTCATTCATGTTTTTCTGCCTCTAATTTATTTATTTATTTATTTATTTATTTATTTATTTATTTATTTATTTATTTATTTATTTGTATTTTATGTGCATTAGTGTTTTGCCATGGGTGTCGGGTCCCCTGGAACTGGAGTTATAGACAGTTTGTGAGCTGCCATGTGGGTGCTGGGAATTGAACCCAGGTCCTCTGGAAGAGCAGTCATTGCTCTTAAGCACTGGGCTATCTCTCCAGTCCCTGCCTCTAACTTTTACAATGAAGACAAATGAGAATAAACATTATGTCAACACAGAAGAAATTAGGTTAACCTACAGAATCTGAATTTGAGAGGAAAGGACAGTGTTAGCTTTTCAGTATGAGCATGGCAGATGTTTCTCTTAACTGGATGGAGTGCTCTGAATATTCACTGAAATATGGTTTGCCAGGCTGTGGTCAGGCAAGATAGCCCTTAAAAATATATTTGTTTTTATATGTATGGTTGTTTGCCTGTATACATATATTGTGATGACTATTCTTAGTTGTCAGTTTGACTACATCTGGAATTAACTAAAACCCAAAAATGGCTGGACACACCTGTGAGGGATTTTTGATTAATTAAATCATTTGAAGTGGGAAGACCCCCCCCCCCCACACACTCTGGGTCACACTTTCTTCTGGATGCCGTATAAAGAACCTTAGGAGGAAGCTCTCTCTCTTTGCGTACTTGCTCTTGCCCTTGCTAGCAAGTCCATTCCTTCATTGGTGTTAGAGCCTACTTCTTTGGGATTCTGTCACATATTGGAGACCAGCTGAGACATCCATCCTCGAGGACCGAACAACTGCTGGATTCTTGGACATTCTGTTCATAGGCAGCCATTGTTGGATTAGCTAGACCCCAGCCCATAAGCTTTTCTATTAAATTCCCTTTACACACACACACACACACACACACACACACACAGAGAGAGAGAGAGAGAGAGAGAGAGAGAGAGATTTGTTCTATAAGTTTTGTTACTTTAGAGAACCCTGACTAAAACATGTATATCCCACATGTCCTCAGAGGTCAGAAGAGGGAGTTTGAACCCCTGAAACTGGAGTTACAGATGGTTGTGAGCTTCCATGTGGGTCCTTGTGGCAAGCCACAAGGAAATGACCAACCGAGGGTCCGTCAAACGGGAAGCCATTTGTCGTGGACTATTTGGTGTTATACAGCTTTAATATTCAGCTGCACCTTGCTATGAATATCTTGTGGCCCATATACTACTAGATTATTTGGCAAACAGCTAAGCTTTGCTGAACCTCTAGACAACTAACCCTCCCACTGAGCCTAGGAGACAAGCAGGCTGTAGATCCATAGCTTTGCTTCTTGTGCAAATGGAGCTCAGATCTCCTCTGCCTTCAGGCCTAGCAGCCCTGGAGAACTCTGACTAATACATGTGTATCCCACATATCCTCAGAGGTCAGAGGAGGGAGTTGGACCCCCTGGAACTGGAGTTACAGATGGCTGCTGTTTCAGAGGCAAGAATCCAGAAATGAACAGGGTGGACTCTTTGGCCCCTGCTTTTACCTCCAAAAGTTTCTCACCCTTGCCCTCGCGTCTCTCCCAGGCTGATCCCAATGCATGCCAAACTCTCACTGTAGTCTGTTAACTCAGCGTCTCACTGGACTCACCTTTCCGAAGTGACCCTCATCCTGCCTCAGTTTTCATCCTGAAATGTGGCCTCTCACACCCTTTGCTGCCGATCCATTCTCCTCAAACCAGTTCTCAGACATCTGGGCTGGGAAGGGCAGCTTGCAAGAAAATCATTCAATGCAAAGGAAAAGGAAAAGCACAAAATACAAGAAGGATGGTGAACCTAGGGAGTCAACAGCCTGTTCTTCTGCAAAGTAAGGCTTTAAAACCAGCAATGGGGGCTGGAGAGGTGGCTCAGCAGCTCAGTGCCCAAGTCCCAGCACCCACATAGGGAGGCTCACAATCACCAGAGCTCCAGCTCCAGGGGATATGGTGCCCTCTTCAGGGCTCTGCAGGTACCTGCACTCATGTGCACATTCACACAGAGACACACAGACACACACACACACACACACACACACACACACACACACATGCACATAATTAAAATAAAATCTTAAAAAATACTCAACAATGGTCATTCAAGGACTACTCTATTTCTGTAAAAGAAAGTTTATGTCAAATACAGAATAAAAAATCAGGATTATAATTCCGTGGGAAGCAAGTCTCCTAAATTAGACATGTGCCCATAATTTCTGGTTTCTTTGGGCCCTGTGAAATCACCATGAAAGACTGTTTGGGAACCAAGAGCCTCTAGGTGGATAAATATCTAGCCAAGAATGAACCTAACCATCCTCCTACCACTCCACCCAGCCTTCCCCAGCCCTGTGTGGATTTCTCACATGGAACCCCTAGGCTAACATAGACCTCCTTGCTGTATTCTCCCATGTTCCCAAATGTTCATACCACCTTTCCCTGCTGGACTGTCCTTTCTTGTCCTCCAGGCCTTAACCAGGACGTGTGCCATATAGGAAGTCCTCACAGCTGATGAAACCTCCCCTGCTCATCCCTTTATCATTTACTGTGTTGCACTGAATCGTCTCCTCTGTGTTCCTCTCTCCCTCCTGGCTGTGACTATGGGTGCCTGGTGCCTACTTGATGTTTCACAAATATTTATTGACCCAAATGCCAGATTATTAATAGTTCCCATCACCTCCTGTGACCCAAGTTCAGGGTCTGCAGAATTGTCCAGTTAACCTCATTTCAGAACGATTTCTGTACTGGCAGGTGGGTCTAGTCAGCCCCTCACACCCATGTCTGTCGAATCATGGCAAGGGTTCTGGGACCATCCGGAGGACTGAGCTCCAGTTAGTCTATTCCAAACTTAAGTGCCACCTCTCTGGTCTTCACAGCAGCTCCTTCCCCCCACTTCCGGGGGACACCAGCATGCCACACTTGACTGCAGATTCAGCGGGTAAAGGAGGAAAACTGTGGTCAAGCGTGATACATGCAACAAGTCAGAGACATGTGCTCAATAGCATCGCCCTAAAAGGACACCAGGCACCCGCTGCCTTCAGCTGATTTCTCCAGACAGCCCTTTTGGGGTTTGTCTTGCCATGGAGACCATCAACACATGTCCAACTTCTTCCCACCAGCCACCCCGATTCCTGCTAAGCCCTTGCCTCTAGCAGTTTGGGTCCCCATTTCCGCTTCTAAGAGCCGAGTCTACTTTTGAATATTCACAACTCTTTAGTGAAGAGCAGAGGGCTTTTCCTGCAGATCTGCACACATGGCTGACAGCAGGCAGGCATTCAGAAGCCACTGTCCTTTACACACCGGCTCTGTGAAGGGAGAGAAGGAACACTTGGGGTGCCTGAGGTGTGGTGTGTTTGTGTGCCTGGGCCTATGATCATTTCCTCCCAGATTAGTCAACACAACTGGACCGTGTAGGGCTAAGGATTTACTTCTCTTCCCATCCTCATGAGGAAACTTGTGGAACCTAATTTGCTTTGACCTTGGATTTTAATGGTTAAGCACTGAACTCCACCATCAGATCCACGCAGGTTCAGATGTCTCTCACTTGGGGCTTACCTTTGAGTTCCTTCATTCTGACATTCAGAACAACAAGAGCACCACCCTCAAGAGGGCTGAAGGGAATTCACACCGCCTACTTAGCATTGGCGTCTACTGCCTAGCACACGGCGCTCAGGGAGTGTTACTATTACCACCACTGACTCCTCATCAGCGTTGTTATTTCAAGGGTTGGACTCTTTGTGGAGGTGCTAGTTTGCACCTTCTTTCGAGATGGGGTTTTGTTAGTAGCCAGGCTGGCTGAAAGTCCCTAAGTAGCCTCAGTGGCACTGAATTCTCAGTTCTCCTACAGGTAAACCATGCTAGATAGACACTCTGGTCTCCTGTGGGTGACTGTCTTCAAACCCGCCTTCAAAGGGGGTTTGTGTTTCTAACATTGTGATCTGTCTGTTCACTTTTAACCAATTCCAGCACACAGTGAGAGGGAAATGGATTTCTGTGTGGTATTTATGAGTCCAGCATCCAGGCTGAACACCTCAGCTGGAATCCCATCTCATACCTAGTGAGTTCTGTTGTACAAATCAAGCAACTAAGCCTCAATGTCTGGATCTGTGAAATGGGTACAGAGCCACACGTGCCCAGTACCACTGTATGAGGCAACAAACAGAGCAAACAGCCCCCAGCATGCGCTCCCTTAACAGTCACTGTGTGGGTGTGTGTCACGGTGGAGGGAAACGTGGACAGATCTGTCCCCTGAGGCACCCACACTGGAGGACTGCTCCCAGGGCCTCACACACGCAAGACAAGCGTCTGCTACTGCCCTGTGTCCCCAGCCCTGCTCTTACTTTTTGTTTTGTTTTGTTTTTTGTTTTTGAGTTTGAGTCTTAATAAGCAGATACTCAGGCCTTGAATCTTTGCAGCCTGGTCAGGGGTTGGATTCTTTGTAGCCAGTCAGGCCTGATTTGAGATCTTCCTTCTTAGCATCCAGAGGAGCCGTGGTTATAGGCTCAGCCCTCTGAACTATTAGAAGCTCCTGGTTACAGTTGCAGGCTTCACCTCTGCCGGACTGGCCGGGCATGTCTAGGAACGCCTCCGCTCTGACCAAAGGCTCACTTTTCTCCCCAAACCCAGAACGACAGAAATACTTCTGGAAAATCTTCTTGTCCCAATTGCGTTCATTATTCCTGACCTGGAAGTCTATATTTATGGACAGGAAGTAGCGAGACCACCGGTCCTAACAGACCCACTCTGAAGGACACATGCGCCTCTTAGCCTTCTAGTGAATATCAAAATAGTTACAGGAGAGGAAGCATACAAAACAGTCAGAAACTGTCTAAATGAACCCCAATTAAACTGAATCATTTTGATCTGTACGTATTATAATTTTCACAAACGTGTGAGTTGCGGTGGCAGTGGTGACGACGCTGGGGACGAATACAGGACTTCTGCTTACCCAGCACATGGCTTGCCCACGGGGCTGTCCTCACAGGCCTTCACATGGGTGATTTTTGCTGATACATTTGTTTCTGTTTTTATAAAGATCTCAGACGATGAGGATACTGTTTGTAAATCCAAAGTGAAAGAGATGAGATGAGATGCATGTGAAATTAAGACATCACTTACAAAAGCCATGCCAAAGTTTTCTGCTATTGAAGACAGAAGGCAAATTATTTATTATTTATTATTTATTTTATTTAGGGTTTCTATGTGTAGTCCTGGATATCCTGGAACTTGTTCTGTAGACCAGGCTAACTTTCTCAAACTCAGAAATCTACCCTTCCTCTGCCTCCCAAGTGCTGAGATTAAAGGTGGGCACCACCACTGCCTGGCCATGAAGGCAATTTTTTTAAATCAGAAAAAAAAAGAATACAACATTAGCATCATCATTTCCTAGCTTTTTCTCCACATTAAAAAAATCAAAGCAGGGAGCTGGAGAGATGGGCTCATCAGTTAAGAGCACTAGCTGCTCTTCCAGAGGACCCGGGTTCAATTCCCAGCACCAACACGACAGCTCACAGTTGTGTAACACAGAAATCGAAGTTATCTGACACTCTCATACAGACATAAGTGTAGGCCAAACACCAACGCACATAAAATAAAGATAAATAAATCATAAAAAAAAAGCAAGGCCGCACTGCTCAGCTTCGTTGGGGTAGTGAGTGTTGGCTGCCAGACATTTTGGAGAGTGGCCCGTTTTGATTAACTGGATTTTGTGTACTCTGAAAGAGATTTTTCTGGGACTTCTTTGTCTCCTGCCCTCAGTGCTTCTTTTTTTTTTTTTTTCAGGGGAGAGCGCGAACGCAGTCCCCCACTACCACAAATTATGCAGTCGAGTTTCCCGCATTTGGGAAATCGCAGGGGTCAGCACATCCGGAGTGCAATGGATAAGCCTTGCCCTGGGAAAACCACCTTCGTGATCATGGTATCTCCCCTGCCAGGTAAGTATCCTCAGTGCTTCTTAATGTGAGGATGAGGATGTGATTAAGAACTTACCTCCTCTGAACAGACATTGTGAATGATACACTGTAGCGATCACTCAGTCCGAGCCGGGGACTTTTGGCTTGATTTATTCTCTGGATAATAGGACGGTGGGAGCACTAACGGTGTGCACTGTCACACTGACCATGTGAGCACATTTTGAGATAGAGAACATTTCAGTGGAACGCGCATATGTGTCCTAAGCCATCGGCACAGGACAGGACAACCTCTAACCCACATCGGCAGTCACAAGATTGACGCTATCTCCTGGATCGCTGGCCTCAGATCTGTGCTCTTGCAGATTCAGACAGGGTGAGTTGGAGGCACTCTTGGGAAAGAATGAGTCTCCAGACATCTGCAACCCTCCCCTGAACTTTCAACGATTATTTCAAGCAAGAAAGGATCACATCCCTAGGAAAAGCTGTACCCACCACCACCCCACCATCACCACCACCACCCCACCACCACCCCACCACCACCATTCTAGATCTAGATCACCTACCACTCACTGTCTAGTGAGTTTACGGCCCTGGAGGAGCAGCAGTCAGCCAACCAGATAAGGTCTCCGCCTGCCAAGCCAGCGCTGGCCTGGCGTGATCAACAAGGCCTTGTTTGTGGTCACATACAAGAACACAACAGCACAGAAGGTGAGAGTCCAGCTGCTGTTTATTCACGCTGGGTGATGAGGGGAGGCCTCACTGCTGAGGTGACCCTGGAGTAGAAGTGTGCAGGAAGTGAAGGAGGAGCAGGTGGGAAACAGGGAGGGTTGTACTGCCTCCCGGGAAGAGGGAGGGCCAGGGGTCTGAGGTGGGACTGTGGTGTCTAAAAAACAGCCGGAAGGCAGCAAGGCTACAGGGAGAATAGGAAATAAGTCAGGGAGGTTGGGTTAGTCCAGCTCCGACCCCACGGTCCTCGTGGCACTTGGGCCTTTTACTCTGAGGTTGGAAGGCATCACGGCATTTGTAGCAAGGGAGTGATGGGTAGAACCAATGTCCAGCAGACTCTAGAAGAGCGAGCGCTGAGCCAGCGGCTTGAGGAGATGTGGGAGAAGAAGTGGGCAGATTCAAAATGTGCTTTGGAGGTCAGATCCGAATGATTTGCCAATGACAGAAAGACGTGTGGGAGAACAGAGTCCTGGGAAGTCACGCAGGCCCCAGGGTTTCCTCCCGAGCAACGAGGAAGGTTGGCATCACTGAGCTGAAGGGACAGGCTGCGGGGACCGAGAAGGGGAAGGAAGACAGCAGCCGAGGCGCTCCTTCGGAGGGGTCGAGTGGTGTGGCGAGTCGGGCTGTCAGCTGGACATGCGGACCGGAGTGCAGGGGGGAGGTACAGGACCGAGGCACAGATGTGAGAGGCATCAGTGTAACCGTGAGTTTTCCTGCTCTCGGACTGGTTTCGAACACCCGCAAGTGAAAACATGTCAGGTAGCGGGGAGGGCTGGGGCACTTGGGGCTCCCCACAGAAGACGAGGGATCAATGACAGGACTGCCGTCACAGACCTGCTCACATCTCAGGCTGGAGTGCTGGCGCTGTCCCGTGCTCGGAGGAGACCTTCAAGCCATGTTTCCAGATAAGGAAGGGGTGGGGGAAGGGGAGGAGTACTCTGAGTGTAGGCCATCTGGGAGACATTCCGAAGCTGAGGGTATCGCAAACCCCGATGCTAGAAGGAGCTGCCCATAAAACTATGAGTGGTCCCCGTGATGGCAGCAAGATTCAGAGGGAAAGAAATATGAGCTGGAAGACATCTCAGCGGCTGAAGGGAAATGGGCGGATCCGTAGTTGAACAGCTGTGCATCCTAGAGAGCACCTTCACCAAATAGCCTGGGCCTGTGGGCCTCACAGGACAGGCTCTGCGCGTCATGTGATGAGTAAGAGCAGACAGAGGCAGAGAGCTGCTTCTTTTTCTTCTTCTTCTTCTTCTTCTTCTTCTTCTTCTTCTTCTTCTTCTTCTTCTTCTTCTTCTTCTTCTCCTCCTCCTTCTCCTCCTCCTCCTCCTCCTTCTTCTTCTTTTTTTTCTTCTACTTCTTCTTCTTCTCCTTCTCCTTCTTCTCCTTCTCCTCGTTCTTCATCTTCTTAACAGGACTTCAAACAAGGTGGTCCATGGGGACAGCCAGGTTTTTAGTAGAGAAGTTTTACCCAAAGTGACAACACAGAAGAGTGTGTGTCGTGATAACATGGAGGATGAACAGGAAAACAAACCTAGAGGAAGACAGAGAGACTGGGGGGGGGGGGCGGTTAGGAAGACAGCATGGAGCATCCTCTGGGTAACAGTCCAGGAGGCTGCAGAGTCTTGCATTTTAAGCAGAGGGTGAGGCCGACAGAGGAGCAAGGCACACTCTGGTCACTCAGCTTCCAGATTCCAGCCAGCACAGACCACACTCTTGCACAGTGCTGTCAGCCTGATACTGTCGATAGACTACAGTCATAAGTGAGACGTAATGTAGAACATTCTTGGGGCGGGGGTGCTGGAGTCCCCTTCCAGGCAGCTCCAGTCCAGAGTTTGAGAAGGCCAGTTAGCCTCTAGCAGAATCTCAGTGAAGTCTTAGGGTCCAGGAGACCAGAAGAGTCATTTAGGAAAATGGGAGGGGCTTGTGGGAATGAAAGGTGACCTTTCTAACGAAATGATAAATGATCTTCCTAGAGAGACAGAGCAGTGGGGGGCCTTGCCTTATCCCACCCCCTTTCCCAAGTAGAACCCCAATAGGATAAGGAGACAAGACCCAAGTTTTCTTGAGCTGGGTTCAGGATGGCTTGGAGAAAAGACTCCTATGGATTGTCCTTCTCCATGTTCCTACAGCTGTTCTATATTAAGCCCTTCCTGCTGCATATGGAATGAACTGGAATGTCTGCAACCTCCTCAATCCTAAGGGCAAAGAGAAATCTTGGCTGGGATTTTATCTGCAGCACGTGGGATATTGCCTTTATCCAGCCATCTGAGGAGCCAATGATCAAGAAAGGAACAGAAGACAGAAGAAGATTGAGAAAGCTTCATCCTGACGACTTGGCACCCCACAATGGCTGGGCAGATGTTCAAGCACTTAGTGCCCCTTCCCTGGGCCAGCTTGGCACATAGTATCTGCAACCAAGGCTGGAACAGCCTGGGCACCAGCTCTCTGCTCCATATTTAATTCAAGAACAGTAAACACATGAACCCTTTCCAGCCTCCATTATCCACTCATCTCTCCATCTCAAGCACTTCCAAGTGTTAAGGACTCTGTCCCCCAGAGTGAGAATGATCTTACGGGCCTGGCTTTCAGGCCAACAGAATGGAGCCACGAGAGCTCCAGACTTGGAAGACAAGCGATGCAGGAAAAGAAGGTGTGTGGGAGACAAGTGCCCTCTCCTCTCCCTTTGCTTCATTACTACCCTCTGAACACATAATGGACGTTCAAGTTCATCAGTCCTCTCGCTTCATTGACACTGTTGGAGCTTGAGGATCAACAGCCTTTCCTAGGGTCTGGTCTTTTCTGTATGCACTGACCAATTGTGTAGACGAAACAGGATTCTCATCTCCCGGCATCATTATTCAAACTTCCTGGAATAAAAAGAGCACTTCACAAAGCGTACGCTTTCTCCCATGGAACGGATCCTGGGCCGTCCTCTGATCAAGGGGAGGTGGGGCTGCCGAGAGGATCCTTGGGGGAAACTGAGGACTCAGTAGCTCCCCTTGGAGGGAAACTGAGGGTCACATCCTGAAGGGTTGGTTAGCCTGGTGGATAAGGAGCAACGGAAAGGGGCTGATTGGACTGAAGAAGTCGTTACCTACCCAGAGATGTACGGAATGTGGGCCTGGCAGTGTGGACCTAGTCTGGGGAGGGATAAAAAGAATAGGGAAGTCTTCCTTCTTCCAAAACAGGAGGCAACCAGCATGCTGGTCAAGGAAAGTAACAGCCTCCTGGTTCTGTCTGGGTGTTGCCAAGACAACCATGTATTAATGTATTTCCTTTCTTTCTTTTTTTGTTTTTGTTCTGTTTGTTTTGTTTTGTATTTTGTTTGAGACAGGGTCTCTCTACATAGTCCTGGCTGCCCTGGAACTCACTCTGTAGACCAGGCTGCCCTCGAACTCAGATCCGCCTGCCTCTGCCTCCCGAGTGCTGGGGTTAAAGGTGTGTGCCACCATGTCTAATATAGCCGTATATTTTAGACTTGAAAAGACGTAGTAACTTTATGATGAGAAGCGAGAACCAGGCAGCTAATTGGTTTTCAATTTGTGGGGAAGGACCAGTCTCCTCAGTTCTGAGTTCCAGCTGGAGAGGGAAGAGTTGGGAGACATAGCAACAGGAGAATAAGGCAGAGGGAGAAGGTGCCTGCAAGGAAAAGCCAGCCACGCTTTCCGAATTTCTAGCGCTTCAAGGGCATTCCACTACGGTGTCCTCTCTGTGTCTAGATTCCTGTGACGTCTCACATTTATAATGTTCTATGGTAGCGGTAGTTCCTCCACAGTGAGATCTGTCAGAGAGCAAGATGGAGACAGACACTGATCACCTCCCTGAGAAAGTGAGTGAGTCTTCCCACAGAGTCCAAGGCAATAGCTGGTTGATGCCTTGGGCACAGCCAGGTTCACTGCCTGTTCGAGTCAGAGGCACACTGCCCAGGGACGGTAGTGAAGTGCCAGCAGAGCTGCTTGGGTGCCCTGAGGACCCTGCAGTCTAGCCCTTCAACTCGGCCTTCTCTCCCTGGACTCTTCTGTGGGTGTTCTCTGGGTGCCTGGCTTCTCTCCTGAGAGTATCAAAGGTTTTTCTTCTTCTTCTTCTTCCTTTTTTTAACCAGGAACCACACTGAGCACTGACCCTGAACTTCATCTCTGTAAATGCTCCCAAAATTATCTTAATGAGGATTCCCTTCCAGCTGCCTGGAGGTCATCAGGAGGCTGTCCTGTGGCTCTTCCTTCCTTGGGAGGCCCAGCAGGTCCTTGAGTGGCTTGCCCAGAGACCCCCTGGGAGGACATCAATGAGAACTTCATGCCCCTGTGGTGCTGACCTATCTGGGGCAAGTGAGAACTGAAAAGAGTAAATGGTGACAGAGGAGGGAAGGCTTGTAACCCAAGGTCCTGGTGTCCTGTCCTGTCCCGTGTCATCGTCCCCCTCCCGTCCCCGCCCCGTCCCCCCCCCCCCCCGTCCCCCCCCACACGCTCCACGAGCTGTCACACTTCCGTGCACCTGCTGGCTGCCGGAGAGTTCTCTTGTAAACATTCCTCCAGATCACTCTTCCAGTCTGGCTAGAGAGGCCACGAGGGAAGGAAGCATGGCTGTGGAGTTTGGGGTCAATCTAAGTTAACCATTGGCTTTTTGTTGCTGGGTAATTAGCCTGACAGCAGTAAGTACCCCCTTTAGGAATGCGAGGAAAACGGGGTGGGGGGGTGGGGGGGTGGGGGGACCGTCCCCACCCACAGCGGACCGAGTTAATTATCAAAAGCTTGAGGGCTAGGGAGATGGCTCAGTATCATGCTTGCTAGGCAGGCACAAGGACTCCAGTTTGAGACCCCAGAACCCCTGTAAGACAGCCAGGCGTGGCACTGCGGGGAGGGAGGGCCGGGACAGGAGGATCCCTGGGGCTCACCGGCCAGCACTTCGTCCAGAGCAGCAGGCTCCAGGTTCAATAACAGACCCTGCCTCAAACATTACGGTGGAAATGAGCTGGTGAGGTGGCTTAATGGATAGCACTGTCGAGCCTGACACCCTGAGTTGGATCCCGGGGATGTGCATGGTGGAAGGAGAGAACCAACTCCTGAACGTTGTCCTCTGACCTCCACGTGTGTGCTGTGACATGCCCACACACAGGCACACACATGTGCCCACACATGCACTAACTGAGATAATTTAAAAAAAAATTAAACTAAATAAAGAGTGGAGAACAATTGAGGAAGATGTCCATTGTTAATCCCTGGCTTTCATGTGCATAAACACGCTCACAAGTAGATACATAAACAAACACAACGAACGCCTTGTATAAAACTTCTTGCTGGGCGGTGATGGCGCACGCCTTTAATCCCAGCACTCGGGAGGCAGAGCCAGGGGGATCTCTGTGAGTTCGAGGCCAGCCTGGGCTACAGAGTGAGTTCCAGGACAGGCACCAAAACTACACAGAGAAACCCTGTCTCGAAAAAGCAAGAAAACAAAACAAAACTTCTTGCTATGCCCCGCCCCCCTTCACAGTTCCCATTCTGGTTTCTTGTTTTTTGTTTGTTTGCTTTTCCAAGGCAGGCTTTCTCTCTGTAGCGCTGGCTGTCCTGGGACTCACTCTGTAGAACAGGCTGGCTGTGAACTCAGAGATCCTCCTGCCTCTGCCTCCCAAGAGTCCTTTCTAGTTTTGTGACCCACATAGCTGCATATGCAAATAGGCACAGCTGTGACCTGTGGGGCCTGAGCTAAGCCATGAGCAAGGCCAAGGCCGTCATGTCCTCCTACCTGTGAGATGTGAACTACCAGGGACAAAGGTACTGGCTAGGCAAACAGGCCTTGAAATTCCCCAGGGGAGGATCTGGAGATGTCTGTGGGAATCCTTAGGAAACCACACAAAGACAGAAGGCAAGTACCCAAATCAGCTTCATGAAGGGGTACCAGGTCACGTGGGCTAGGGTGGATATGACAGAGAGACCAAAGGCCTTGGCTCGGCCTCATTGTCTCTTCCCTTTTAGGTATGTGCTTCCAAACAATTCCTTCCAGAAGCCACTGTGACTGTCAGGGCGCCCTCAGGCTCCCCGTTATACACCTGCACAGGAAGTGTATCAGCTGTCATTTGTTTTCATGAGAATGAGACAAGCGAGAGAATTCCCCACGTGTTGCTCACCATCGAGCCCTCAGCCTGGCACCAGCAGGGTCTCTAGAAAGACTGAGTGAGCAAACAGCCTTCCCTTTTAGAATTAATCTTACAGGTTAGTCTACCCAGCAGCGAGCGGCTTCACCAGGGCATCCTGTCACTGACCTGTCACTGTGTTTTGTTCTCGGTGGCCCCCTCCCCCACTGCTCTCTCCTAGGCCCTCTCCGAGCCTCCTGTCTGTTCCCTTTCTCCTCTTCTTTAGTTCTCCCCTTCTACATTTGTTTTAAAGATTTATTTATTTTCAATTTGTGTGTATGTATGTGAACCGTCTGTGCCTGGTGCCCAGAGCTTCTTTCTATTTCCTGTCTCCCTGAAGATCTCTTCCTTCCCATCCATGACCCTTTTCTAGTCTTGTCAGCTATACAAACACACGTATAGATGTATACGTCCTGTACACACACACACACACACACACACACACACACACACACACATGCACATACACACACACATACATACACACACACACACACACGCATGCATACACACTACACACACACACACACACACACACACATACACACACACACACACACACATACACACACACACACATTGGTTTTTTGAGCAGGGTTTCTCTTTGTAGCCTTGGCTGTCTTGGAACTCACTTTGTAGACTAGCCGGGACTTGAACTCAGAGATCTGCCTGCTTGTGCTTCCCAAGTGCTGTGATTTAAGAAGTGTGCTGCCACGCTCAGCTCATACATATGATTTTAAGTGTAGCTTCTGCACATAAGAGAAAACATACAGTATTTGTCTGAGTCTAACTTGCTTTGTTTAACATGACTTCCAGTTGTATCCATTTGCCTGCAAATGTCATGATTTCACTTCTCTTCACAGCTGCATGAAGTTTCACTATGTGAATGCATACTTATTTTTTAAATTACATTTATTTATTTGTGTGTGTGTGTGTGTGTGTGTGTGTGTGCATGCACACATGCGTGCACACATACCACAGTGCATTTGTGGAAGACAGAAGACAACTTGCAGGAAGTGTTCTCCTCCTACCATGGAGGTCTTGGGAACGTAACTCAGGTTCTGAGCCACCACCCACCCTACCGCATTGTCTTTCTCCATCCCTGTGTTGCTAGACACCTAGGCTGCTTCTGTTCCTTGTCTATTATGAAGACTGTAGCTATAAATATGGTTGTTTAAGTATCTTGGTGCTAAGAATTTGGGTTACACCCGAGAGTAGTATAGTTAGATCATGTGGGTGAGATGAAATCTCTGTGTTTTTAGTCAGTGTTTCCCTGGTGGCTAAGGATGTCAAACACTTTTTCAAGTGCTTATTAGGCACTTGTGTTTCTTCTCTGGAGTTCCATAGCTCTCTCACTGATGGACTGATTTGGGGTTTAGGTGTTTAATGTTTGCAGTTCTTTTTATACATCTTAAAATAGATATTAGCCCCCCGTGGAATATGTAGCTGGCAGGTCCTCCCTCCTGCTCCCATAGGCCACCTCTTCGCTGTATCTTCTTAGCATCCATACAACATAAGGATGTTAGCGCTCGGGTCCCTGCTCCTCATTGTCTTCTTTCTTGCTAGACTGGAAATACAGGAACCCAGCAATCTCTTTTATCTTATTCTCCATCCTGTGTATCCCAGTCACAGTGCATGTACGTATGGATGTCAGGAATTAAAATAATAAGAGAGTAATCAGGTATAATTAAAGGCACTGTGCTCTAAAATGATTAAGGAGAAACAACGCTGAGAGCCCAGGAGAATGGCACCCATTGAGAAGAAAGAGAGGAAGTCCAGACGTTCCTTGCTCACGGATGCAGGTGTCCACATTATCCCTTCCAGGTGATAGCCGTATGGTGTGTGTAGCTGAGTACAAGGAGGGCAGGTCACCCCGTTAGAGATGATTAAACCAGTCTAAGGGCCTCTGAGTACTGAAGGAAAGAGGAGTCATTTATTTCTCCCTGTCATTTGTAAGCTGGGCTCCTTTTGTGTAATGAAGCCTCACGTTCTGGAGAAGGCTAGATGGAGTGTCTAGAAACTTGTAAGAGCAGCATGCCACACGTTGAATGGGTCTTGGCCTCTTGGCTCGGAGCTCCAGAGCATCTGCTGAATTCCTGAGTCACAAAAACCTGCCTGGCTGTGATGTCACCTCCGAACAGGCAGAGAACTTGGTGCACATCCGGCCTCTTGGGCATGAGTGTGGAGAGGGAGAAGGGGCCAGGCTGTGAGTGGGCAGGTCAGAGGGTGCCCTGGGAAGATGCAGCCCATCTGAAAATCTGCACAGGTACCTTGCCACTCTCTTGCATGACCCCCCCCCCCCCCCCGCCTCAACAGTATTCAGCAGAGCTGGCTGCTAATGCATAGACAGACTCTCCTGGAAGTGGAGAACTGCACAGGCTGTGTGAGGGTTCTGGAAGTATCAAGGGTGCTCCAGATGTGAGCCACTGGACAATCTTCTCTGGCCACCCTTCCTTTCCCCACAACTGCCTCTAAACTTGTTGGAGTGGTGAAATTTATGAAACTCCTTGCTCTCAACTTCTTTTTTCTGTCTTCCTGGTCTCCAAAACAAAAGGCAGAGCACTGAATGATAAATCAGCTGCTATCCCCATCCTCATACTGCAACCTGTGGAACACACACACACACACACACACACACACACACACACATCCAAAACATCCTTTTATTTTTATTTATTTATTTTTTTGAGACAAGAGACTCTCTTGTAAACCAGACTGGTCTCAAACTCAGAGAGATCCTCCTGCCTCTGCCTCCCAAGTGCTTGGGATTAAAGTTGTTCACCACCATACCCAGCTCATTTTTAATATACACAAAAAAGAAAAGTAGGGTTTTTTTTTTTTTTTTGTAGCTCCTACCAAGCCCCACCAGTCCCGGAGCCCACTTATAAAATAAACACACTGACTCTTATATTATTTAAACTGCTCAGCCATTAGCTCAGGCCTACCATTGTCTAGCTCTTACTCTTATACTAAGCCCATTTTTGTTAATCTATATGTCGCTATGTGTTCTGTGGCTTTACCTGTTGCCTCTACATGATGCTCCCTGGACGGCAGCTGGTGTCTCTTCTCTCTGTCTTCCTGTCCTTTCCTTTCTCCTCTCTGCTAGTCCCGCCTATATTTCCTGCCTGGCTACTGGCCAATCAGTGTTTAGCTAGCTCAGTCAGTAGACCATGAGACTCTTAATCTCAGGGTCGTGGGTTCATGCCCCACGTTGGGCGCCAGATATTGGTGAAATAATTAAGGCCACTCCACGTAGTTAAAAGAGAGGTTTATTTTGTGGGGTAACTAACAAAGGAAGGGATAGTTTACAGGGTCTGGAAAAGGTGTGGTGCAGTCCACTGGTATTCTCTGGAGAACTCTGCTTGGTCTACCTCCAGCGTCCAGGGTCCAGGAATCAAGAGGGCCAGCACATCTGGATCTCGGGTCTTCAGGGTCCTCCCTTGGCCCCGCCTTGTAGGCGTGACAGTTACCAAAGCCTCAATGGGGGTTGGAACTTCCAGATAAAAGCTGGAATGGCTACCCACTACATTTTTGTTTCTGTGATCTGTTTTACTATCTAATTAACCCATTTGGGTGGTAACTGGCGGATTTTAAAAGAGAGCATTTAGTTAATGCTGCTTGGTGTATTCACTGTGTACTCAATGGCTTTTGTGTGTTTGATTTTGTTTTCTTTTTTTTCTTGGTGCTAATACCAACTAAGGGTTTGGTTTTTTTTTTTGAAGGACAGAGATGGCATGTATTATGCTCAGCTTGTCTAGAGTGGGGTCTCTCTCTCTCTCTCTCTCTCTCTCTCTCTCTCTCTCTCTGAGACAAGGTTTCTCTGTATGACCCTGGCTGTCCTGGAACTTGATCTGTATATCAGGCAGGCCTTGAACTCACAGAGATCCACCTGCCTCTGCCTCCTGAGTGTTGGGATTAAAGGCATGCGTCACCACCTCCTGGCTTGATTACACATATTTGTAGAAAACAGTGATGCAGTAATTTCTGATGTATAATGAAAAACCAAATTTTTTCCCATTCTGTAGACTGTCTCTTTCCCTTTTTGCTTTTGGTTTTTTTTTTTCCTTTAATGTGTTGAAGAATTTTAATTTGATGAAATTCCATTTATCAATATTTGCTTTTGTTGCCTGAATTTTGAGTGATTACTTTAAAAAATTCTTTTTCTCTCCAGTGTCGTGAAACACATCCACCATTTTTTCCGGTAGCTTTGAGGTCTTGAGCCTTGCATTTAAGTCCTTTACTCTGGGTTGGTTTGTGTAAACGGTTGGAGATAAGGGTCTAGTTTCACTCATTTGCATGTGGATATACAGCACAGTTTATTGGAATAGGGTCTCCAACATCTTGATAGTTCTTCTGTCCAAGTGATTATTCATCTTGTAAAACATTAATATAATCTAGTTAAGAAAAATCTCAGGATAAAATTGCCCAGGATCTTTTTCTTTTTCTCTAAACATCACCAATGCTGGGCATCTGTGTCTCCCATGAATCCATTTAAGCAGCTGTCTAATTTGGCTTCAATCATTACAACAAGCAAAAGTATGTATTAAAGAAGTGAGCAGTGGATATGTTCATTCAAATGAAGGGCTCATGATTGTGCTTTTACTTATAATATGAAGATTTAAAAATGCTATTTATTTCCAGAGTTATTCCCTAATTTGCAACTTTTAAAGTTAACTCCTTTTGCTAAATGGTGGAGCTCAGTAAGTGTGTTTGCACACTGGTCCACTGTTTGTTTTTGTGGCACACATGTGGCTGCCCTTGCCATATTTTAATACCACCCCTACAGCTCCAGTTCTGAATTGTCAAGAGACTCTGAAAAGAAAAAATAATTGAAATCACTCATTCCAGGCCCAAATAATGGCTTTTCCATTTTTAATTAGCTGGAAAGAGTGCTTCATGAGAGTTGAGAAGTATATGAAATGTAAATTTCCATGTCTGCAACTGGGGTTGTCTTGGAACCCAGCAACCGATTTGCATAGTCTCTATATTTCTCTTTGTGCTGTAGCAGCAGGATTGAATAGCTGATGGGCAGCAGATGGCTCACAAGCTAAAACTCTACCTACTCTGTTGCAGGAACAGATCACTGGCTGCTGATCTGATCCCGGTCCTCAACAGACAGGAAATGGACATCCCGAATGAACTGATTTGGCCGAGGTCCTGGTTTATAAAGACAAAGCAGATTTATAGGATGAAAGATGTAAACGTCTATTTATAAACATCCAAAACTAGATATAGAACACGGAGAAGTCAAGTTGGTGCTGACCAGGAAAAGCTTCCTTCCTGCTGGTTTGCTTTCATAGTACCAGAATGCAAGCTGCTTCAGGGATGGGGGTAGGGATAAACACTCTTCCCCAGCTGTGAGCACTGCGGGCCACGATAATGACCACCACAGCAAGATATGCAGCAGCAGCACATGCTATAGAGGTAACTAGTAGATTTCTGATCGGATTTAAAGCCACTTCATAGGAGGAAATGCACACTTGGTACTGTAAATCTGGCTAAGAACCATGGTTAGAGAGCTCACAGGCCCCAGGGGTGATGCTGCTATTATTATTTTTCTAAACAGATGTAATATCAAAATGCCCTCTTTATCCATAGATAGTGCAACTCTTGAAGATCATCCAAAAAGTTTCCTTTGTGCAGTGGATAGTAGTTAACTCACAACTGGTCAAAGTACAGACAATAAGTGTCTCTGAAATACTCAGTTACAAGTGAGACATCTATACCACACTCCTTCAGACCAAGGCTCAGGGCTCTTAAAGGAGGAGGGGCAGAAGGATGTTAAGAGCCAGAGGCTGGGTAGGACTAAGGGGAAACAGTGTCTTCTGGGCATGAAGGACTGATGCAATCATGAACTCCTAGCAGCTGTGGTTGCCTGTATAAGACCTACTCAAGGTCAAGTCAGCCAACACTCCAGCATAAAGGGAGAGGGAGCTCATAATTCTCCATCTCTGCCTGAGGACCTGTTGACAGCTGATTTCTTCTGGGGGAGGGAGAGTCCATTTTCTTTGCAGATGTGGCCCCTGGCAGGTTGACCACACTGTAGTGAATGGCCCCACACCTGTGAGTGTATGGGCAGAACAAATTGACTTGGTAGGTTATAAAAACAAACAAACAAACAAACAAACAAAAACAGAGGACATAAAGTGGGGAGGAGGTGAGGATGAGGGATGGATCTAGGAGGAGTTATGGGGAAGAATAAGGGATGACTATGATCAAAATACATTGTATGAAATTATCAAATAATTAGTTAAAATACTATAAATATAGTATATAGTATTGTTTTGTTTTGTTTTTACATCTGGACCAATGTTTTCCCTCCCTCCTCTCTAGTTCCTCTTCCACACACTGCACATCTTCTCCTCTGTTTCTCTTCAGAAAAGGACAGGCCTCCCATGGATATCAGCCAGCCATGGTATATCAAGTTGCAGTGAGACTGGGTACCTCCTCTTCTATTAAAGCTGGATGAGGCAATCCAGTAGGAGGAAAGGGTCCCAAAAGCAGGCAGCGGAGTCAGAGACACCCCAGCTCCCACTGTTAGCTCTACAAGAAGCCAAGCTACACAACTAACATATGCACAGAGTGCCTAGGTCAATCCCTTTTTTAAAAAAGGAAGCGTACAGAGAAGACAAAACAAAACTAATGCTGAATGAAGATGAAAATGTCGAAAAAATTTCTTCCTCAAATGCCAAAGGACAACATGTTATATAAAGATTAGGGGGAAAGCTATGAAATCTTTGGGGTACCCCACATTAATTTGTATGGGAAAAAGCAATATTTTCTTAATCTGGAATCAAATATGACACAGGCTCTGAGGATCAGCCAGCATTGATCCCAGAGTGTGCTCCTCAGTGGTGACAGCACCACCATCCTGGCAGCATGGCAAATGGCACTAAAATGACATTGACTCAAAAACATATCAGTTTTGGAGATGTTTAGACAGTCCTCTGTGCTGGTGGGAGGTGAAGGTTATCACCATGGGCTGTGGTGATATTTTATTTGTGCTCTAATAAATAAAGCTTGCCTGGAGATCAGAGGGAAAAAACAGCCATTATATTAAACAGAGGTCAGGCAATGGTAGCACACACGTTTAATCCTATCACTTGGCAGGCAGGGATCTGTCTGGATCTCTGTTAGTTCAAGGCCACACTGGGGAACAGAGCCAGGCATGGTGACACACACCTTTAATCCCAGCACCAACCATAGAGGTCTGGAGGTCTTTACAGATAGACAGGAAGTGACAGAGCTGTGCAAGAAGAGGAAGTGATATAGCTGGGCTGAGAGAGCAAATGAGAGAACAGAACAAAAAGACATATAGGTGTGGGTACACAGGAGTAGGTCTCTTTGGAAGCTGTGGAGTTGGTGAGGTAAGGTTAGCTGTGGCTTTCCCTATTTCCCTGATCTCTCAGGTTTTCACTCCTATATCTGGCTCTGTGCTTTTTTTATTTAATAAGACCATTTAGAAATTCATCTACGCCGGGCGGTCGTGGCACACACCTTTAATCCCAGCACTCGGGAGGCAGAGCCAGGCGCATCTCTGTGAGTTCAAGGCCAGCCTGGACTACCAAGTGAGTTCCAGGAAAGGCGCAAAGCTACACAGAGAAACCCTGTCTCAAAAAAAAAAAAAAAAAAAAAAAAAGAAAGAAAGAAATTCATCTACAATAGGCGCCCAATGTGGGGCCCTGTATAACTTTTGTAAATAATTCAATTTTCTTCCCTGCTTCCTCAATTCTGTCCCACGCATTCATGGCTGCCATGTGGCATAGAATTAGGGTTTGATTGTCATATAAACATTGTCTTTGTATATCAGCATAATCACCTTCTCCAAGAAGCTGATCCTAGGAGATTTCCATACCTCTAGTCCTACATCATTGTTGTTCAATAGTTTTAGCTTCCTCTTTATACCATGTTTTCCACTGTAATTATGGTCTGGCCTCTAGGATAGCTGTAATTAATTCTTTCCAGTCCTGAGGGATAATTCTATTACAAGTTGACCACGAGTTTAATATCTGCTTTACAAATGGAGAATGAATGTCATATGATACTATAGTTTCTTTAAATCTCCTTAAATCTAATAGTTCTACTGGAGTCCAGTTAGCTTGTACAAGCCCTTGAGCATTTGCCAGTTCCTGTAAGGTTACCGGGTAGATTAAAGTTTGCTGTCTGGTAGCATGACACTGTTTCTCTGTAACCATATAATTCAATCCTGAGATAGGTTCACCTTTAAATTCTTCTGTCTGGATCTGAATTTCTCTATAATTCATTTTAACAGGTTTTTAAGCTTTTTTCTTGGCACTCAAGTTGACCAACCATTCTTAATGCTAAAATAAAAATGATCAAACAAATAATACTCATAATTGATATTATTAAACATCCCATCAACACTAATTATCCTCTCATTTAATTGTTCCATTTTCAGACTGCCTAATGTGTTATCAACAGAGACCAAATTCCTTTCATTGTAAAAATGTTTCCCATTTTTTAATGTGGGAAAAAATGTCTTTTAACTAATTTCTCCCTTTAAAATATCTTAATTGACTTACCAAGTCTGTCCACTGCATAGAACAGAAGAAGTCTGAGGGAATTTGAAAGCAGCTACCTAGCATGGTGGCAGTCCAAGATGGGAATCCAGAGAGAGCCCACCACCCACCAGGAGAGAAAACGCCAAAGAGAAAGGCCACAAGTGACTTTTTAGTCAGTTCTCGCCACGTTGGAGTGCCAATTGTAGATGAATTTCGAAACCATCTTAATAAGTAAAAAACACAGAGC
This sequence comes from Peromyscus eremicus, assembly GCF_949786415.1. Classification (NCBI taxonomy): domain Eukaryota; kingdom Metazoa; phylum Chordata; class Mammalia; order Rodentia; family Cricetidae; genus Peromyscus; species Peromyscus eremicus. The sequence continues at coordinate 62,226,141 of NC_081436.1, forward strand.
CAGATATAGTGGTGAAAATCTGAGAGATCAGCCCCAATGTTACAGAGAAACCTCTGGTGACTGTCCAGGCAGCCGGTTGTTTCTGTCATAACTCACATTTTTTGGAAGTCACTTGTTTGCACTTCTTATTTTACTAGGTAATATTTGTAGTGGTAATGCCCATGCTACCACAACCTGTTCACCATGTCCGAGCGAGGGGCTGAGGATCAAAAAACAGAGACAAGAGACAGCGGGTCATTCGCCTCAGCAGAATGTCGAATGCCATTTATTGAAGGAGGGAGGAGGTCTTAAATACAGGCTTACAGCACAATGGAGGATCCCCGGAGGGCAGAAGCTTGCTACCAATGTTTTACATTCTTGCATCCAAGCTGTTTACACCAAATGCAGGATACACAAACAAAGAACTTCCAGTGAGCGTTCAGGAGGAAGGAAACTGGCAAGGAATCAGCATAGTGAGGACATCTGGTAAGGTCAGCAAGCAAGGCAACAGCTACCCAAAATGGGGCAGGGCCCTACAAATATTATTTCCTTCTTGGGTCTCTGAGGGAGTTGAAGATTAGATAGTTATAGTTACAGTTTTCCTTGTTAAGAAATTTCAGAAAAGAAACTCACTAAGAGGTATTAAGTGTGTAAGATTGAAAGACATTATAAGATGTTTTTCTGTTGGTAATATAAGTTAGGATAGAAAGTGAATTAGGTACATTTTGGGCTCACCAAAACAGGATAGATAACGTAATATTTTCACTTAATTTGTCAAATGCAAATGGACTAGACATTGTTGATGTATTTATTGCTTGTATGTATTGTATATAGTTTTTTTATATTAGTTATCACTTTTTTATTTTAGACAACAAAAGGGGAAATGTGATGATATTTTATTTGTGCTCTAATAAATAAAGCTTTTTTATTTAATAAGACTGTTTAGAAATTCGTCTGCAATAGGTGTTCACAGGAAAGATAGCCTCCCCCTAGGGCTCACTGGCCATGCACAATAAACATTTCAAAACCAAGCGCAGATTAGAGAGAGACAAAACCACTCCAAGATCCAAATCACTGGACATCTTGCCATGTGCCAAACATTACTCTTTTGAAAGAGTCCTTATCTTAGTTAGGGTTGCTATTGTGGCAATGAAACACCATGACCAAAAGCAACTTGGGGAGGAAAGGGTTTATTTCGTTCACAGTTCTAGTAACAGTTCATCATCAAAAGCTGTGAGGGCAGGAACTCATGCAAGACAGGAACCTGGAGGCAGGAGCAGATGCAGAGGCCATGGAGGGGTGCTGCTTACTGGCTTGCTTTCCCGGGCTTGTTCAGCTGCTTTCTCATAGAAGCAGGACCACAATGGGCTGGGGCCTCCCCTACCAGTCACTAATTAAGAAAATACCTTACAGGCTTGCCCGATCTTATGGAGTCATTTTCTTAATTGAGGTCCCCTCCTCTCAGATGACTTTAGCCTGTGTCAGCTGACATAAAACTGTCCCACATAGTCCTGACGGACTTTAAGCATGACTCTGAGATTAACTCTGGAGATCCAGGTTAAGTGCTTTGCTGGGTCAGAGAGAGGTAGAAGGACTAACTGTAGCTCATTGGCCGTCAGCGGAGCTTGTGACTGAGTGCCCAAAGATGGATTATGTGAGTTCCCACGGAGCCTGTGGAGGGCATAGAACTTCCCAAGTCTCTTTGGCTCTTTTTGTAATAATAACATGGATGCTTAAGAGATGCCTCAGTGGTTGAGAATGCTTGCTGATGTTGCAGAGGACTGCACTTTGGTTCCCAATGCCCATACTGGGTGGCTCACAACTGTCTGTAACTCCAGCTCCAGAGAATCTGACATCTTTTTCTGCCTTCTACAGACACTCATGTGTGCGTGAGAGCATGCACACGGACGCACACACCTCTAAAATAATAAGAACAGATACTGAAATACTGCAGATAGCTGACGTACCTAGTATGTTGTTTGTTTTTTTTTTAACTATTGTTTTTGTGTGTGCATGATGTGTGTGGGCACATGGGCCGCAGTGCATGTATGAAGATTAGAGGATAACTTTGTGGCATCGGTTCCCTCCTGGGGATCCAACTAGGGTTGCCAGGTGTATGCAGCAAGCACCTTTACCCACTGGCCCAATAACAGTAACATCAACACTTAGCAGTTATTGTTATTGCAACAGATGCCTTCTGTTTAACTGTGATTTGAGATGGTTAAGCAATCACTAACTGTCCCGGCACTATGGTCTGCAGCTTTAGCTAAAAGCGTGGATCTGAGTGCAAACACTCTGGGTAGAGTCCTGCTTCCCTCATGAACCACATAACCATGAGCAGAGCTCCAACTCTAGGTTACTGACCTTCTCTAAAACAGTGGTAACAGTAGCAATTTCTTTAAGGGGCTGCTGTGAGGCCTGAAGGAGGAAATATCTGTCCAAGTCTTGGGAGAGGAGGCAGCACATAGCTCTCATCAGGATCACCAACACCTTCATTGGAAGTTTCCTTTGTTTGTTTGTTTTTTTTTGGGTGGGGGACAAAGTTTCTTTGTGTAGGTCTGGCTGTCCTGGAACTCTAGAACAGGCTGGCCTCGAACTCGGAGGTCTGCCTGCCTCTGCCTCCCGAGTGCTGGGATTAAAGGTGTGTGCCAGCACTGTCTAGCTCACCTGGCAGTTTCCTAATGGACAGTTACATTCCCAAGACGGCCAGAAGCACAGAAGCTGTCTCATATGGCTCCTGAGCTGTGTCCACGGCCCTCCAGGCTGGCTCCTGACCTGCCCACGGCCCTGTAGGCTGGCTCCTGACCTGCCCACGGCCCTGTAGGCTGGCTCCTGAGCTGTGTCCATGGCCCTCCAGGCTGGCTCCTTGGTTTCCTTCCAACTCACTGAATCTGGCTTTTTGCTCCCTCACCACCTGTCTGCCCTTTCCTAAGAATGCTTCCCATCAGGGTTTCCAGGACTTGGACACAGACTCCCACATGGCCCCAGTTCAACAACTGTCTTGTCTTCATCAGTGATGAAGGTAGAAACAGTGGCCTCAGAGGGGAGAGAGTGATTTAGTCTCTAGCCTGATTTCTCTTCTTAGTCTGTGAAGCTAGCTCTGTTTCCAACCATTAACAGATTTATTTGATTCACTGATATTCCTCAGATGAAATGATCTGACTTCCACAGTAAGGAGGCTTTCCCCCACATTCTTTCCTCTCTGCCTGCTCCCACACAAAGAACACAAGGCAGCTAGTATGTTAGATGGAGGAATTAATGGACCACGTGCTATGGATGTCAGGTGTCTCAGCCCAGCTAAGTCCAGGGCATTGATTCCAACAGATGTCTTAAAAACCCAGGGTCTCTTTCCTAAAACAAACAAGAGGGAAACGTTTGGCTTTCCTTGCAAGCCCCGACATGCCCACCCCGTCCACCGTTCAAGCTCCGATGTGCCCACCCTGCCCACTAACTTGTGGATGTAGAGATCACTTCATCCAACTTCCTCTTCGTATTGACGAGGCCATGCAGAGCACGGTGAGATGCTCGGGGTCTCCTGTGGTGAGATATTTGTATCTAAGAAATCTAAGTCTGAAGATCAGAGGACAAAGCCAGCCAGAGTTATCCACAGAGCTCAGGCAGTGGTGGCACACACCTTTAATCCTAGCACTCGGGAGGCAGAGGCAGAAATCTGTCTGGATCTCTATAAGTTCAAGGCCATGCTGGGCTACACGAGACTAATCCAGTCTAAAAAAGAAACAGAGCCAGGCAGTGGTGGCACACACCTTTGATCCCAGCACTTGGGATCACACACCTTTAATCCCAGCACTAGGAAGATTGAAACAGGAAGTGATATGGCTGGGCAGAGAAAGGAACACAAGGCGGGAGGAGACAGGAGCTCACTGTCTCTTGCAGAGGCTCTGTCAGGCTGAGGAGCTGGTGAGGTAAGAGGTGGTGGCTGGCTGCTCTGCTTCTCTGATCTTTCAGCTTTCACTCCGATGTCTGGCTCCGGGTTTTTATTATAAGACCACTTAGGATTCCTGCAAGAGTCTCTCACTTGGATTCTAGCCAGGACTCCAGGTGCCTTGACCCTGTCTGTTTTCTGTAACTGTAACGAAATACTGGAGGCAGGCTAATTTTTACTAAGAAAGAAGTTTTTCACAGCTCTGGAGACTCGGCACTGGAATCAGCTCAGCTCACCCCTGCTGAGGACTTCTTGGCAATGGTATGGGTGTATGGGAGAGGAGGAGAGCACACCACCCAACAGGAAGTTGTTCAGTGTTTGGATCCACTCACAACTGCTCTTAGGAGAACTCACCCCAGGAGAGCTCCTTCCAGTGACCTCCCCTTGGCGCCCTCCCTCTCTCTCCCTCTCTCTCTCTCCCTCCCTCTCTCTCCCTCCCTCCCTCCCTCCCTCCCTCCCTCCCTCCCTCTCTCTCTCTCTCTCTCTCTCTCTCTCTCTCTCTCTCTCTCTCTCTCGATTTATTTAGTATGTATACAGTGTTCTGCCTGCATGTATCCCTGAAGACCAGAAGAGGGCACCGTGTGGTTGCTGGGATTTGAACTCAGGACCTCTGGAAAAACAGCCAGTGCTTCTAACCTCTGAGCCGTATCTCCAGCCCAGGCCTTATCTCCTAATGGTTTCATCATCTCCGTTCTATACCAGGGCCAAGCTGTCAGAACAACAACCTTTGAAGGACAAGCCACATGCAAATGTAGCACCTGATCTTCTGATACTGTTCTTTCTTCCTGGTAGCTTTCATTGCCTTCCACACCTGTGGAAGGAGTGGATTCAGCCACACTCCCTTGACGTACACCTCACCTGTCGCCTTACCCCAGGGTCTACTGTTTGGTCCACACTGCACATGCCATTCTCTTCAGGCCAAGGTTTCCCATAGTTTGTGGCTAGGAAGGATGACACTGGGCTTCCTGCACCAGGTTGGTACAAGGTGGAGTCACTGAGTTCTCTCAGACTGAGTAAGGCTCAGAACCAAAGTCTCAGTGAAAAAAAAAAAATCAACAACGAAGTAAGTAAGTAAGTAAGTAAGTAAGTAAGTAAGTTGATGCCAAGCTGCATCAGGAGCCACAGGGACTCCCCTGCCACCTGCCTCCCTCTCAGCAAGAGTACCACAATGCCATTCTGAAGAGGGCCCTGGTGTTTTGTATCTGTGATATGGGATAGTTGAGTCGAAGTGAGTGTTAGGGCTGTGTCCCCAGGAACCACTGACATTAGCTGCAATGGCAGGTACAAAGTGTGGCCAGGACAGGAACTCTGAAGGCACAAGATCTACCAGACACTCCTGTGTGAGCAGGCCTGCTCTGCATTAGCTCAGACCTCCTAAACAGTGCTTTGAGGTACATTCTCCTCCCCATTTTAAAGGCCTGGGAACTGAGACTTGAAGAGATCATCCAGCAGGTCAGTGTCACAGTCGTGTGTGAAATCCAAATCTTCTCACCCCAAAGGTCACATCCTGCTCAGGTTCCCACGCTGTCTTTTAGAAAAGTCCATCTATGTCCATTAGAGTCCTGGACTGTCCCCTGTGGTGTGGTGGTGTTGAAGCATGTCCATCATGAAGCCCAGGACTGCGGGAGTGCTACTGCTCATCTCAACCCTGAACACACCCATTCCCTCTGTCTTTCTCATCATGAACATGACATCAAGAACTTCAGTGGAACAGAGAAGAGGATGGGCACAGATCAGCTGCAGATTCACCCGGGTTCCACACACCCACCCACTTCTACTTACTTCTGGGGCTTGGGATGGTGCATTTGGAAGGGTTTAGACCAAGTCTGCTCTTCTGGTTTAGCACTTTCCACACAAGGAGAGCTCACACACAAGGGGGGCTCCAAGGACCTCTGGAGGTGGGCAGATGAAGCTGTCTAAAGAAACTGCCCAGGAACCTTGATTAAGAGCCTGGCAACACCATCAAAATATGATCGCACAAGCCTGGCACAACTGTGGAAGTGAAGAATGGCTGAGTTTTCTTTACTCATTCATATACTCACCGACAATTGGACCAGAACCGCCTGACACAGCAATCTGCACCCAGCAGATAATGTTATGGGACCTACAGGACAATCTTTCTGATACCACACTCAAGGGACTAAAAGACAACCTGGAATTACAGGTAGGGATGGATCAGGCATAAATTTATCAAGCTTTTCTGTAGAGGTGCTATTTAAATTGTCAGCTGTCATGAGTTCTTGGCAAGACCTGTTCAGCAAGTGGCCTCTTCGATGAATTTCCTTTTATCTTGAATTTTCACATTCCCCTCTTCTTTCCAGGGGCAACCACGGGTGTCTGTTGGTAGGCAAGCTCAGCATGTTGAGGCTGACACCAGCTGAAAAAGTCTCACAACTGCCTGTAACCCAGCTCTCCTCCGACCTCCTTGGCACACCCCGTGGGTGCCCTTACATGCACTCAGGCCAAACACTCATGTGCACAAAAGAAAATAAATAAAATTCCAAAGGTTTTAAAATTAGAAGTAAAATCTTAAATAAAAACCACTTGAATAAGGTGACTAATAAATTTGCTCTGACTGACATGCAGAACTTTTCCCACCAAGTGCAGACAGACATCTTCTAAAGCAGTTAGAGGTGAACTGAAGGGATCCATGTGCTATCAGAGAGATACAAGACCAAACACATTCTTCAGTGGAGAATTATACTACACGTCATTTTTTGAAATTTTAACACAACACATCTGAGTCATGCCTGAGTTAAGGAAGAAATCACAACTGAAATCAGGAAACACTGAGTGGTAAGAAAAGTAGTACTCACCAAAACTTCTGGATGCAGCTAATGCCATGCTTAGAAAGCAGAAGAGGACCCTAAACACATATATTAGGAAGGAAGGAGTGCAGAATACCAATATTCTAAGGGTTCGTTTCAGAAAGATGAAAGAAAATTCAATACATTGAAACCAAAGAAAAGGCAGGCAGATCTCTGAGTTCAAGGCCAGCCTGGTCTACAGAGCGAGTTCCAGAGAAACCCTGTCTTAAAACAAAACAAAACAAACAAAAGAGCAGGGATTAAGAAAAAAAATAAGCCAGGTGGTGGTGGTGGTGGCCCAGCACTTGAGAAGCAGAGGCAGGTGGATCTGAGTTCGGGGCCAGCCTGGTCTACAACGTGAGTTCCAGGACAGCCAGGGCTACACAGACACAGACCCCCCAAAACAAACATAAATAAACAAATAAATAAACTGGGGGAGAACCTGAGAGATGGTTCAGCAGTTAAGAGCACTGGCTGCTCTTCCAGGCAACCTGGGTTTAATTCTCAGCACCCACATGGCAGCTCACAACTGTAACTCCAGTTCCAGGGGATCTGATATCCTCACAAAGGCATATATGCAGACAAAACACAAATGCACATAAGGTAAAAATAAATAAATCGTTAAGAAAAAAGAAAATTTAACATATAATTTTTATTGGGTGGTGGTACACACTTGTAATCCTAGGTCTCAGGAGGCAGAGGCAGGGGGATTCCTGAAAAGTCAAGGTCAGCCTCAACCACATAGTAAGTTCTAGGCCAGCAGGACTCCACAGCAATACCCCACCCCCAAAGTAAATAAAAATGTTAAGCCACACAATAGTAAAAGAAAACACAAATGAGTATTTCTAGAGTGTCCGGAATGAACAGCTTAAGCACATCCTTGAAGGTGGAGATCATGAAGAAAAAGACAGTACTCTGGACAGCAGTGGCAACAGGATCAGCTACAAGCCCGAGGCCAGCCTGGTCTAGGTCTACAGATCGTTCAGGGCCAGCCAGGGCTACATAGTGAGACACTGTCTTAAAATCAATCAATCAATCAATCGATCTAAACTGTGTAAACACCTAACATTGGACACTTGGCTAAAGACACATGATGTGGGAAGGTACACTTCAGGGTTAGAGCACATGCTTGTGAACAAGGCCCAAAAAACAAAGGCAAAAGCAAAAACCACCGGCACCGGCACTGAATGGGGCACAGTGGCAGGATTCATCCGTTAGAAAGGACGTCAGGGCCATTAGTATAGCTCATCGAGAGAACACAGGCTGAGCATGCACAAGGCTTAACCCTCAGCACGCAAAGTAAAGATAAAGGGAAAACAGTTAACAAAATGCATGGGTAAGGAAAAAAGTCACCAGACAGCACAATCTGTCTTTGGTCAACCAGTGACAGTTTTCATTTTTTTAGAGTAATTTTGATTGTGTTCACCTTCACTTATCTGTTGTTTTCTAAAGTATCTAAAGCAATGATGCATTAAATGGTACTAAAAAAAAAAAACTGTCACTGAAAATTTTACTTTGCTTGAACACCCCTTTAATCTCAGCATGGGAGGCAAATACAGGCTGATCTCTGAGTTCGAGGCCAGCTTAGTCTACAAAGCAAGTTCCAGAACAGCCAGGGCTACACAGAAAAACCCTGTCTCAAAAAACAAAACAAAATGGCAAAAAAAATTCACCTTTGCATTTAAATTTCAAGCGAAATTCCCAACAAGCAGTAAGAATTTGCTCTGACAAATATCTTTATTCAGTAGAGTATTTGTTGGAGAATTCATTTGCACATTGAACTTGACAGGAACTGAGAGGATGAAACTTTCTACCTTCGGGACAGCAGCAAACCCTTTGCTCCAGTCTTTCTTTGCCCATTTATCAAGATATTCCCTGTAGGGAGTAGAAGGATGTCTATTTCCAAGACATCTAATAGCTCATAAAGGCATGCCACTCACCCAGACAATAAATATTTATTAAGCCTATCTCTGAGCTGGGCCCTGTGCCAAAGAATGAGGACATAGATGTGAAACAGATCAATCCCCTCTACAGTTGTGATGCTTGAGGTCTGGGGCCGCTCCTGGCACACCTCACACTCGACCATTCGATTCAAGTCAGTACGGCCAATTCCCAGTGGAAGCCGCACTCTCATTTCCCAGAGCCCTTGGTGCCGTGAAATTTCTCAACGCCAGTTTGCAAGTCACCCTTCGTACTGAGACTGTAACTCTCTCACTGAAAAGTCAATTAACATTTCCAGGTATTTCTCCAACTAAATTTTAAATATTCGGAGTCCTGCTTCAAAACAGCTATCCTTAACAGACAACAGCAGCGACAAACCATGGGTCAGCTATACTTCCCGGGGGCCAAAGGACCTGCTCAGCCTGCAGACCGCGGTTCGATCCCTCAGAGACAGTGGGAGGAGAAATGACTCCCACAAGTTGTCTTCTGACCTCAACGCTTGTGCTGTGGCAGAGAGAGAGAGAGAGAGAGAGAGAGAGAGAGAGAGAAATGAACGAAACTTAACAGAAACTCTTACCCTACAGGATGGGAGGGAGATGAGAGCCAGCAAAGGAAAGTATGAAAATGCCTGGGGGAACGGCTCAGCAGTTAGGAGCTCAGCCCTTACTGCTCTTGCAGAGGACCCAAGTTCTGTCCCCAGAACCCATGTTGGGCAACATATAACGGACTGCAACTCCAGCTCTAAGGAATATGATGCCTCTGGCCTCTGCTGGCACCCACGTGTGTACACATGCAAACACACATGTAAACACACACACACACACACACACACACACACACTTGAAAATGAAACTAATCATTCAAAACATATCAGAAAGAGTGCAAAGAGGTGGTGGGGTCCTGGGCAAGGTATAAGGCCTTGGGATTTCACTTCCCAGCGCAATGACCAGCACAGTGACATCGCCAACCCAGCCCTAGAGGTCCTTGAGTAGCAGAGGGGAGCACCCATTTCTGCACCCAGTTTTCTTTCCATTTCCTTCTGTTCCCGCCCAGAAAGCTGTACTGTCACACTGTCCAGAACATGATGCTCAGATTCAAGCAAAGCAAGAGCAACAGATTTCGGTGACAATGGACAGACACACGGGACCTGAGACTGTCACAAGTACAGATGGCCTGGCCTGGCCTGTGATATGCAGATTTTGGTCAAGAAGCGATGAAGGTTTTTTTTTTTTTTAATTGCTGGTTTTTATTGTGATTAAACATCACAAAACTTAGCAATTTAAGACAAGTGCAATGTTTATTGATTTGTCATAAATCTGAGGATTGAAAGGGCTCAGCTGGGAGATCCCTGCTCCCTTACTGCAGCTCAAAGCATGTAAGTGTATTCACCAGGAGTTGGAACTGGTAGACCAACACGGCCCCTCTCCAACCCAGGTATCTCCAGCCCTCCTTCCCCTGTCTTCTTCTGGAAGCCCCATCACTGTGTAGGAGTCTATGATGAATAAGCTTACCATATTGCAGATGGCTTCTAGAATATGTCTCAAGGTTTCCACACAAGGGTGTCTACTACCTGGTCCTATTTCCCTATGGCCAAAGCAAGTCACATGACCCATCCCATTAGGAGACACCACATAGCTCTGTTTGGAGGGGTGTCTGGTAGCAGGCATCCATTTAACAATCTTCCAGAGGAACCAGGACCCGAAGGTAGGGGAGGAATGTGGATGAAAAGAAGAGATGTGGTGGAGGCCATGTGTGGAGTGTGGCTACCCCCCAAGACAGTGGCCACCACTGGAGTTAGAGGGGGGCCGAGGGAGTTATACTACATAGATGAACAAAGCTTTTGTTGGCTGGTCAAGCAGATGCAGCCTGGAGTGAGGCCAGAAGGTTATAATAGTAATTAGAGACAGAAGCTGAGGCAAGAGGGAAAAAAATGGTCGGAGAGTTTGAAAGAAAATGCTTACAGATCCTTTAAACTGTTGTTTGTTTGTTTTTTAAATAAGCCTTTAAGTTTGCTCCTAGGATGCTTTCTTATTTTGGAGGGATGGAGGCCTTGTGATACTTGGCTGGTTTCCTGAAAGTTCTTCTCTTCCATCTCCTAGTTCGTAAACCCCATCCTCTGCACCCTTCTCAGGAGCATTTGCCAGAGTGCTCCAGCTTGGAGACAAGCTTTGAGCACAGCTCAGGCCAACCCTACTTTCATACATAAGATGGTTGGCGTGTTTGCGCAGAGTTGAAAACGAGAATAGTTTAACTGATATGTAGTAAGAGGCAGAAAGTCTCACGTGATTTCCAAGGTTCCATGGCATTCTTTGACCTCATCTTCTGCTCTTCCCCCGATTCTCCGGCCTAGGCATTCTGACATTCAAGGCCCATGTCAGGGAGCCTCGCACAGGCTGTATATGGCTGTCTAGAAGTCTTTCCCGGAATATCTACTTGGCTTCCTCAGGTCCTTCAGAACTACTGATTGGCATTAAATCACTGGTCACTTTCTTAGCCATTTTCTGACACTATTTAATTTGCAACTATTCTTTCCTCAGGATCAATGTCTTTCTCTGCTCTGTCTGGAGAGCCTATGACCATATAAGGGTTAGACATGTCTATGTCATTGGTTTTTGCAGTTGCTGTTGGTTGTGTTTATTTTACAGTTCCCAAGATTCCAGGATATGAATCTAACACTCGGACAGTTAACTCACAGGGAGCATCAGGGTTACTCTCTTGCTGAGTTCCAGTCTTCCTCGCAGCTGAGAAGCCCTGTGACCTTGGGCAGGTCCCTTGCTTCTGCAAACCTCATGTGCAAAAGGCAAGTCACAAATGTCGTTCTTATCTCCAGTGTCCCTGTGGAGACTGAATGAGCTACAAAGCATGGGACTCAAGGTCATGGTGCGCAGCCCGTAGCTCATGTTGAAAAACCAACAAGCCGGAAAGCGAGGCGTGGCCCCTGCTCTGTCGTGCTGGTTGGTGTGGCCCCTGCTCTGTCGTGCTGGTTGGTGTGGCCCCTGCTCTGTCGTGCTGGTTGGTGTGGCCCCTGCTCTGTCGTGCTGGTTGGTGTGGCCCTTGTCCCAGCAGTGCCAGGGATTAGCGCCCAGCTGGGCTGCTGCCTAGGCCTCTCCTGCTGGAAATGCTTGGGGTTGCTTAGCCAATGAGCTACCTGTCCTTTGAGAACCCAGTCTCTCTACGGTGTTAATAATGTCCTCACTATTCACAAGTCTACACCCGTTTCTTAGAGAAGATGAAATGTATGGATACTGTGGGTAAAAACGAAAGTGATAACGTTCCTTTTGAAGACTGTCACATATGCATCGGTTTTACTCAGGTTTTTCATTCAAAAAATATTTATCACATGCTTTCCTTTTTTTTTAAATTGTTACACTTAAAATTTTTATTTTGTATATAGATGTCTATGTGTGTGTGTGCACATCTGGAAGACAGAGGTCAGCTTGTGGGAACCAGTTCTTCCCACCACATGGGTCTCAGGACTGATCCATGGCAAGTGCCTAAAGATCCCTCAGAAGTTCTTTTAGAAACATCGAGCCGGGCGGTGGTGGCGCACGTCTTTAATCCCAGCACTTGGGAGGCAGAGCCAGGTGAATCTCTGTGAGTTCGAGGCCAGCCTGGGCTACCAAGTGAGTTCCAGGAAAGGCGCAAAGCTACACAGAGAAACCCTGTCTCGAAAAACCAAAAAAAAAAAAAAAAAAAAAAAAAAAAGAAACATCGAAAGGAGCCATCCCCCTGGCTGCAGACAGCTCACTTCTTCACAGAACCTTCAGGTCTGAACCAGAAAATAGTACTGGATTTCTTTGCTGTTGTTCTTTGGTTTTCAAGACAGTGTTTCTCTGTGTAGCCCTGGCTACAGCCCTGTGTAGTCCTGAAACACTGTCTGTAGACCAGGCTGGCCTCAGACTTAAGAGATCGGCCTGTCTCTGCCTCCTAAATTCAGGGATTAAAGACATGCACCACCATGCCCTGCAGTTCTTGATGTCCTAATGCTGCCTGCTGTGTGGTGTAGGGCAGGACATTCCTCGGGAAGCCCGATATTAAAGTGAATTCTCAGGAGGGACAATTTCTCTCGCATATTCCTTCTGGAAGGATCTGATCACAATACAAAGGGAGGATCTTTTAAGAGACTGTTTATTACTTATTTAAAACATAAAGGAATTTATGGAGTTCTAGTAACATGGGGATCCAGGGCTCCACATCTGGCCTTGGCATAGTTTACATTCTGATAGGGAGATTAGCTTTGCCTGCAACCAATTGCAATAATGCCTGTCACGATGCACGCATGGCAGAAGAGAGAGGACTTAGGATGTGCCTTAAGAACTTTGTGGAAGACACAGACGGTCACTCAAGTGACTACATCAGCAAGACCAAGCCGCCTGGAAGAAGCAACAGGTGGCCTGCTTATAGACTAGCAAAAAGAGAAGCCTGGCATGTTGGGGACCCCAGACAGTGATGGAGGAGCTGATGTGGACAGGAACAAAGAGCTAGGAATGGGAAGTCCTGCCCACCAGCAAGGAGGAGCTCTGGAAACCTGTGAGCAAAAGCAGGTTACCCCCAGACTTGTGTTTAAGAGAGCTCACTCTGAGGCAAGGCGCCCATCCTTGACATTATCCCCAAGGTTGTGTACTTTAGGTGGTCTGCATCATCTCAGAGACTAGCTGCAGACATCTTACATCTCCAGGCAGGGAGCAGAGTCACAAGGGAGGCCATCCAAGCAGCCAAGACCCCAGGTGAGCCCAATCAGCTTGGCTATCGAGATCACATGCTGTGAGGAGGGCGGACAGTTTGCACACTGCTCCACACCCTCTTCAGATTGCTGAAGGAGCCACCGTTCTGGACACGCACATTCATTGGGACCAGCCATTACGACGCTGGAAGGTCCAGAGGAGAGGGCGAGGTGGGAGGGCCGAGGGGGACGTAAGGATGAGTCTGCTGGAAAGCAGGTGCTTTGGGGGCTGCCTCGTCGGGCTGCTCTTCTTTCGTGAGACCAGCGACCATTAGTGACTCCTTCCTTCTTGCCATCACTCAGGTAGCAAACCTGCTACAGAGATTTGAATGGGAGTTAAGTTCCAGGAAGCATCAGCAGAAGAATGTGTGGGTGGGTGTGGGGGCGCGTGTGAAATGGGGAAGACAGGGGATCTATAATGTGCCTGTCACAGTGGAGACGTCTGTGTGACCGTAGAACAGGGCAGGGGAACTGAAATATTCCTTCTGTCACTGGTTTCAGGCCACTCGCAGGGTACAAACACCCCAGCATGCCTATACCTCCCAGAGGCCTGCTCATGGGTCACACTCCTGCCAGAGACTGAGATACCCAGCCTGGGAAAGCCGTCAGCGCACACCAAGGGAAAAACTGGGCCTGCCACACCTGCTCAGCATTTCTCTTTCTAAGGCAGGGTTCACTGTGCAGCTCTGGCTAGCTTGGAGCTTGTTATATCAGCCAGGCTGGCCTAGAATTCAGAGATCTGCCTGCTTCTGCCTCCTAAGTGCTGAAATTAAAGGTGTGTGCGGCTGTGCCCAGACCCTGGCAAAGGTTTAAAATATCTGCGGGATGGCAGCTGTAATGCTTGGCACCACAGGAAGTGACAAAGGAGACTGACCCTAAGCTGTCTCCTCCCTGGCTCCCCCTCTTCAGTGGTACTGTGCTTTGTTTTGGGGCTGCCCTTTACCCACATGTTTTCTGCACCTCCCCTAATTCCCTGTAAGACTGTTATCAGCTCTCCATCTTGTTCCACTCCAATCAGCCCAGGCTAGACCAATCAGAAACTCCTCCCTGCTATAGAAATTAACTTGAGCGGAATGGCACTTGAGTGGCTTTCTTGCAGGTCCCGCATCATGGGGACCTTTGCCCCAGCTGTCTGTGTGCACCCTGCTCAGTCTCCTTGTGATCCCAGGGTTCCCACCACTTTCCACAACTCATTTTTGCTTACTCAGTAGAAACTGTTTCTGTTGCTTGTCATCGAAGTCCCCAGAGGTAGCCCTACTTCGGTGGTAACCTCGGAGAAAGTGCTTAGCTGACACCATGTTTCAGGAAATACCCTGGACAAGGGCAGCTCCACAGCAAGAAGGAAGAAGAAGAATACTTGTCAAGGAGATGCCAAGGAAAACAAGTGCTAAGGAAAAGAAAAAGCACAGAGACACAGAAATTAAAGGATGGACAAGTGTAGAGAAACGGGCCACTGATAACGTGTGACACCTCAGCATGGACAAGCGGGTTAAATGGTGAGTTACTGCTCCATCTGTCAGTGACACCCACACTTCCGGAAACGTTCAATTGGTCTTCAGAAGTCTATTTGAAAAGGGGAGGGGCAAAATATATCTTTATCATTTTCTTTTTAAGATTTATTTATTATGTATGCAGTATTCTGCCTGCATGTATGCCTGCAGGCTAGAAGAGGGCGCCAGATCTCATTGTAGATGGTTGTGAGCCACCATGTGGTTGCTGGGAATTGAACTCAGGACCTCGGGAAGAGCAGATCTTAACTGCTGAGCCATCTCTCCAGCCCTCTGTATCATTTTCTAATATGTAGAATTTGTGCCTAAGAGTTGCTAGGATCCAGTAGGTACCTACGATTTATTGTTGTCAACAAAGTAGATGGCTTACTGTCCTTAATAAAAACAACTATCGAAGAAATAATAGATTGGTAAATTTGTTTGCTACCTATCTGTGACACACACACATACACACACACACACACACACACACACACACACACACACACGCACACACCCCTAGCCCTCCTGGTACTGTGTATAAACAAAGTTGTTTCCTGATATAACAGAACTAATTTCCTGATATAACAGAACTAGACCATTAAGAAAATCTCAAAGCCTCTAGTTCCAATTACTTAAGATGATTTTACCTCTTCTGAACACTTTAAAGAGTGTGTAAAGGAGCCACTAATGGGATACCTGGTCTCTGAATTTGTAAATTTCACCTGGAAAGGATAAACACATGCTATGGAATATAGATGAAAAATCTGAAGACAGATTTTGAAGGGCATGCTAACAAGATGTTGGTGGCAATAAGACTGTTTCAAGATACAACTTTTGAAGTCAGAGTGGGTGGATCAAAGCCAGCCCCTCTCACCTTTAGAAATGTGGGAAGCCATGGGCCCCTACAGTCTGTTCTATTCATATATTCACTGTGTGTGGTCTTCCACTTCCACCTGGCTGTGTTGACGTCTGCAGGGTGGTCACAGGATCGTCATACGGTGGTCTGTCAGTCTCCCACGGAGCTGTGAGCTAGGAGGGACTTGGTCTTTCATCTCTGAGGCAAGAGGGAAGAGGGAGGGAGGAACAGAGCTGACTCAAGGAACTTGTTCAGAATTATGAAAACATTCCAGTCCTGGGTCACTGTGGGGCGGTGAAGAAATGTAAAACTTGGAGTTAGGCGTCAAGTGTGTGTGTCTTACCTCTTCCGTGTAGTGTGAGGATCTCCTTAGATGAAGCACTGCCGACAAGCCTCACTGTTCTCTTCTGCACACTGAGGTTGTTATTTTTTTATTTATTTATTTATTTTTTTTAAAGATTTTATTTATTTATCATGTATACAGTGAGTGTTCAGCCTGCAGGCCAGAAGAGGGCACCAGATCTCATTACAGATGGTTGTGAGCCACCATGTGGTTGCTGGGAATTGAACTCAGGACCTCTGGAAGAACCAGTCAGTGCTCTTAACCTCTGAGCCATCTCTCCAGCCCGAGGTTGTTATTTCTACCTGGAAGTTAGACATGGTGGGTAATGCACACCTGGAATCCCGAAGGTGAGGGGACCAGTAGTTCATTGTAGCTCTGCTACATTGGAAATTTGAGCCAGCCTGGGCTATATATGAGACCCCTGTCTCAAAACAAAATAAAACAGAACAAACAAGCAAACAAGCAAAGAACAGGTCTTGTTGTGATTAAAAGAAATAAAATAAGGTGGGAACGCTTAGCAAACTGTCGAGTGTGATGTGATTGTTCCACTGTGATCATTATCCTAGAGTCACAGCCATCCTCAGCCCAGGCCTCTGAGTCTAGTCTGACCAAGGCTTGTACTGGGACGGGGAATCTACAGGAGAGAACTGGTCTGCTCTAACTGGAGCTCCTTCTTCTTTCCATGACGGGTACAGCAGTAGTGTTTTCATCTTCTTAAACCAAAAGCCACAGCAATTTCAATAGTTTGTGAAAGGCCTCCAGCTAAATCAATACTTAAATATACAGATTCCAAGGCCTCAGTCCCTAGGAATTCAGTTCAGTTGCTCTGCAGACGCGATTTTCAACCCGTGGGTCATGACCCCTTGGCGGGGGTGGGGGGTGGGGGGAGGGGGATCTAACGACTTTTTCACAGGGGTAGCATATCAGACATCCTGCATATTAGATATTTACATTACAATTCATAACAGCAGCAAAATTACAGTTATGAAGTGGCAACAAAAATCATGTTATGGTTGGGGGTCACCACAGCATGAGGAACTGTTTAAAGGGTCGGAGGATTAGGAAGGTTGAGAACCACTGCTCTAGAATGAGGATCGGGGAACTCGCTGCCTTTGTTCTGAGACAGTCTTGCTCTGTTGCCTAAGCTGGTCTCAAACTCACCAGCCTCCTACCTCAGCCTGCCAAGGACTGGCAGTGCAGGTGTGCACCAGGGCAGCGTAGGTATGCACCAGGGCGGCACAGGTGTGCCCCAGGGCAGCACAGGTGTGCACTAGGGCAGTGCAGGTGTGAACCAGGGCGGCACAGGTGTGCACCAGGGCAGTGCAGGTGTGCACCAGGGCAGTGCAGGTGTGCCCCAGGGCGGCACAGGTGTGCACCAGGGCGGCATAGGTGTGCACCACGGCAGCACAGGTGTGCACCACGGCAGTGCAGGTGTGCCCCAGGGCAGCACAGGTGTGCACTAGGGCAGTGCACCAGGGCAGCGCAGGTGTGCCCCAGGGCAGCACAGGTGTGCACTAGGGCAGTGCAGGTGTGAACCAGGGCGGCACAGGTGTGCACTAGGGCGGCACAGGTGTGCACCAGGGCAGTGCAGGTGTGCCCCAGGGCGGCACAGGTGTGCAGGTGTGCACCAGGGCAGTGCAGGTGTGCCCCAGGGCGGCACAGGTGTGCACCAGGGTGGCATAGGTGTGCACCACGGCAGCACAGGTGTGCACCAGGGCAGTGCAGGTGTGCCCCAGGGCGGCACAGGTGTGCACCAGGGCGGCATAGGTGTGCACCACGGCAGCACAGGTGTGCACCAGGGCAGTGCAGGTGTGCACCAGGGCAGCGCAAGTGTGCACCAGGGCAGTGCAGGTGTGCACCAGGGCAGCCCCTGCAGCTCTTTATTCCTCAGGTGTTCTGGTGTCATTTCTGCTATTGGGATAAAAACACCCTGACCCGAAGCAAGTGGGGAGCAGCAAGCCAACTGGCTTACAACTCAGGGTTACAGTCCGTCATTTTGGAAGTCACAGAGACAGAAGCTTGAGACAGCGGATCACACCACACCCACAAACAAGAGCGAGAGAGATGAGTGCACCCATACCGCCTTCCTGCTTGTGCTCAGCCAGCTGTCTTCATTCTTACGCAGCTCAGGACCCTGCCCAGCAAACGATGCTGCGCACAGTGGGCTGGGCCCTCCTACATGAATGAAAAGTCAGTCAAGACAATTCCCCACAGACATGTAAAGGCCAACCTCATCTAGGGGCTTCCTTAGTTGAGACTCTCTTTCCAGTGACTCTCAGTTGTGGTGAGTCGACATTTAAAACTAACCAGCATGTGGGGTTTAACACGGGTCCTCATAAATGGTAGGTATATACTCTACCAGTGAGCCGGCCTGGGGAAATCCATATTTAAAAACGTTCTTTTGACAATTCTCCCCTGAGAGACAGAGGCATGCCACCAAGACCCTTCTCCCAAAGGCAGGGCAGACAGGCAGCTGGATGCTCTTCAGGGAGAACCAACTAGTCCTGAAGGAGCTGTCACCATTTTTCCGTGACATTACCAACCTGCAGGTAAATGTCATTGTCTACCAGGGACCCCCACCTCCCAGCAGCCACATTAGGCTGGTACTCAGGGCAGCAGTACATTGATCAATCCTCATCAGAGAAGCTTCTTCTTGCAATAGACGAACTAACACAGAGACCCACAACGGGACAGGGTACAGAGAGTGAGAGACTTTGGAGCACTCAGCCGTCAATGGGGTGTCTTCATCAAACCCCTCCTCTCAACGCTCAGGGGTCACTGGGGAGGAGGAGGCAGGAGACTCTGCAAGCCAACGGTGGCACGTGACTTCGAGGACACAGCGTCTTCCAGACACAACAGGGCTGACATATGACACAGAGTCCGTGACAGCGCCCATAGGACCTGCACAGGTTCAAAGCAGACGAAGTCCCAGCAGTGAGGAAGGGAGGGGACACAAAGTCCCACCCTAACCAAGACGTTATTGCAATTGCTACCTCCCCGGAGAGGGAAAGCAGTTTTCTCCAAAGGAATGTCAGTGGGCATATCAACGACACCCCAGGGCAGACCCCATGCCCAGGAGTGGCCAAAACAAAATGGGCTTCATGTTTCTTGTGGTAACTTTGTTTCATTTGACTTTTGTTTTGGTGTTTTTGTTTTATTAGGCTTTCTGTTTGTTTATTTTGATTTTCTTTCTTTTTGAGAGAGAGAAAGAAAAAAGAACATGAAATTGGATTGTGGAATCTGGGAGGTGTTGGGGGAGGAAAAACATGATAAAAATATGTTGTATGAAAAATGTTTTATGAGGTTGGAGAGATGGCTCAGAGGTTAAGAGCACTGGTTGTTCTTCCAGAGATCCTGAGTTCAATTCCCAGCAACCACAGGGTGGTTCACAACCATCTATAATGAAATCTGTTGCCCTCTTCTGGCCTGCAGGCATACATGCAGACAGAACACTATATACATAATAAATAAATAAATCTTAAGAAAAAAGAAAAACGTTTTTTGAAGATTCTTTTTAAAAAAATATTTATTTATTTATTATGCATACACTGTTCTGCCTGCATCCCTGGAAGAACAGCCAGTGCTCTTAACCTCTGAGCCATCTCTCCAGCCCCCCTTTTGAAGATTCTTAAATACATATCCCCAGCCTGGTTTCCTACTGGCACAATGTAGAGGGTGGAAAGTCCCGCCCAGCCAGCAGAATGAAGTCCTTCTTATTTAATTCTTCCGACTCGGCCTGACTGTCTTCGTTAACTCTGAAGGCCCATGGCATTGATTTCTGAAGTTTGAAAATCTGTAAACTGTTTGTCTTGATGCTTTTGTTAGAGGAGAAGCCCTTAGGGATGGGACAGAGCTGCTAGCTCAAATACCAGTCAAGGGGAGTCACTTAAGTGTCTTCGAGGACAAGAGTTAAGACCTTGGGGGCTGGAGAGATGGCTCAGTGGTTAAGAGCATTGGCAGCTCTTCTAGAGGTCCTGAGTTCAATTCCTAGCAACCACATAATGCTCATAGCCATCTATAATGGGATCTGATGCCCTCTTCTGACATGCAGATGTAGCTGCAGATAAAGTACCATATACATAAAATAAATAAATATATTTTTAAAAAAGAGTTATGACCTGCTAGTTTGGAAAATACTAAAGGAGTTACTCAATGTAAAAAATAAAAAATGAAAAGCTGCCTCAAGGAGTGTTATCTATGGCACTCAAATAAAAAAATAAGAAAAAATATCTAAGTGAATCCAGTGACTGATGGGCAGCCTGTCAGAAAGCCTGAACAGGCTTCTTTTTATATTTTGTCAGGACACCTTCAAGCTCGCACAAACGCTTATGAACATGCTCGCCTAACTGACCGACAGGCTAGAAAAAGCCAGAGTTCACAGCAATAGATTTGGCTCAGATGGTTGTTGCCATTGTTACTTTGGAAAATTAATTTTCTTTGGGTCACAAAGAAAGCTGGTATTTTCATACAAATTCCTCTAATTGCTATCTACTACAAGGACCCAATGGCGACAGCCCAAACCCGCAGCAGAGATTCTGTTACCCAACAGACAGACTCCCCCTGGCCCCAAATTACAGAAGACTGGGTCCCCCTCCTCCCCAGGCTCTGCCTTCTTACTTCTGCCATCCTGAGATTCCAGGCAGTGTGTGTGCTCAGTGCCTGTCAGGAAAAGGTTTTGTCATCTCCCTGTCCCTGGGAGAGAGGAGTCGGTGGCAGATGAGTAGAGAGTGTCCACTGAGCGGCACCCAAGCAAGAGTTCTGGTCTCCAGGGTCCAAGGTGATCACATCAGACCACATCATCCAACAGTTCCAGAGAGGCTTCCAGATGAGTGTGTGTGTGTCTGTATCTGTGTCTGTGTGTGCATGTGTGTGTGCGTGCGTGTGAGTATGTTGTGTGAGTGTCTGTGTGTGTGTGTCTGTGTGTGTGTGAGTGTCTGTGTGTGTATGTGAGTGTGTATAGGGGGTGTCTTTTTTCCTTTTCTGTCAGACTGATAGGGTCTAGGCTCTAGATAACTGATATCACCTAACATCATTTCTTCAAGGTTACCACTGGCTTCATAGAGTCAGTCCATAGGTCCTTAAAGTTGTCTGGTCAAGGGCTCAGTGGGCAGAGGGCCTGCCTACCATGCACACAGCCCAGCACCACATAAAATCGGGCAAGGTGGCACACATCTGTGATCCCAGCACTTGGGACGGGGAGAGAGTTGAATCAGAAGTTTGTCATCTCTGGCTACGTGGCCGGTAAGATAACACAGCAAGTATCTTCTGCTAACCCTGACAACCTGCATTCAATCCCAGGCACCCACACTGCCACAGAGAGAACTGACCCCACAGTCTGGCCTCTCATTTCCATGTATACACTACCATATGCACAAACACACACAAATACACATAAACAAAGATGAAAACACAATAGTTTGGTCACATCTGAAGATACAAAATTCAAAGGCAAGCCACCCAACTGCTGTGACCCATAGATGCTGCCCAAAATAAGTCTCCTATAATCCATGCTGGTTTACTCAGGGTCAGGCCATATCATCCCACTGTAGGGAGTGGTAAACTTACTCTTTTCTCTCTGAAATTTGACAGGTCTCTTCTATACAATAAACCAACAACAGGTAAGAGGAAAAAGGACAAAGGGAATGCATTAAATACCCAAGGGATGGGAAGATGCCAATCAAATTCTGTTGTTGGAAATCAGCAATGCGATAGTGATGCAGGTGTATGAATTCAACTGTCCCAAGGACTCCAGGGAATTCGTAGATCTGCATGCTGACCCAAATCCCAAGCCCTGAGCTAATGTACCTAGAGGAACCTGGTGGGTCTCCTAGAAGAGGCCTTTGCACCTCTTCTATCCCCATTTCTTCAGTCATAGCAGAATAAAGGCTACGGTGTGCCTTCATCTATTTCATGGGGTGCTTTGATCTTAAAATAAAATGTGGGAGGAAACTGAATGGTGCTTTGGACTCTTCAGAAAAACTATGCATTTCATCCTCTTCAGGCTTGAGAACACACTTCTGGGTTATGGTCCAGCACAAATGTTGCAAAACCTGGAATTCTCCATTTCAATCCCATGGAGATTCTCATACAGGACTAAGGGGAATGTAAATGGGTTATGACCACTTTAAAAAAAACCTGTTAGTGGTATTGAGTATGTATGGATGAATGTTTGCACATCCTTTTCACTCCTGTGTACCTATCCAAGAAAATGCAAGGATATGTTCACCACAAGACAACAATGAGAAAGTTCATCTCCTACAACCTAAACAAGAGCTCGAAATTGTAAATTAACCAAAGCACCATCCACCATAGACTGGATCGGTAAATCACAATGTGTCCACATGAGGCTGCCATACAACCCATGACTTTCTCAAACATGAGCTTGAATGAAAGATGCTACATCGAGAGAAGTATTGTATCTATGTAAAGTATGTAACTCACGAGATTATGGCTATGCTGGGGTTAAGGTGGGGGACCAGAGGGTGGGGATACTTTGGGGATGCTGGCAATGTTTCATTTTTGATCAGGGTGATGTTTGCACAAGAGTGTTTGGATTGCAAAGTTGAGTTAGATATGTATGACATGTGTATTGTCAGGCATGGTGGTGCAAGTTTTTAATTCCAGTGCTCAGAAGACAAAAGCAGGTGGGGCTCCGTGAGTTCAAGGCCAGCCAGGGCTACACTGTAGGACCGACCCTATCTAGAAGAAGAAGAAGGAGGAGGAGGAGGAGGAGGAGGAGGAGGAGGAGGAGGAGGAGGAGAAGAAAAAGAAGAAGAAAGAAGAAAGAAAGAAATCAACCCTGAGAATATTATCTAATTCATACTTGATGATACTCTCCAAGGGAAAGTAGAAATTTCTAGAAGTGCTGTTTTCCTTTTAAAGATGCTGGAAAGAACCCCTTCTCTGCAACCACTGAATAGTCTTTTCCTGCCTAAAACCTAAACATTACCTAAAAAGCAAAGCCTACTAAGTATTGTATACAAAAGCTTCATGAATGAATAACACATTTCAGCCTGTCTTCTGAGATGGAGAATGCTGTCTCCCTAGCCGGAGGAACTCTATATTCACGTCAAAACATGCCTTACAGCAGCTCAGAATGAAATGTCTGTGAGCTGCATTGCCCTGCTGATGGAGGTTTACAGAAATGGAGGCAAGAAAAAGGGTGCACCCTACAGCATTTGGATGAAGCCCAATAGGTCATCGTGTGTGTTTCTTAATGATTTATTTTCATTTTACATGTGGGTGCTGGAAGTCGCCCACAGAGATTGTCAGTTACAGGTGGTAGAGAGCCCCCCAGTGTGGGTGTTGGGGGGTCGCCCACAGAGATGGACAGTTACAGGTGGTAGAGAGCCCCCCAGTGTGGGTGCTGGAGGTCACCCACAGAGATGGACAGTTACAGGTGGTAGAGAGCCCCCCAGTGTGGGTGCTGGAGGTCACCCACAGAGATGGACAGTTACAGGTGGTAGAGAGCCCCCCAGTGTGGGTGCTGGAGGTCACCCACAGAGATGGACAGTTACAGGTGGTAGAGAGCCCCCCAGTGTGGGTGCTGGAGGTCACCCACAGAGATGGACAGTTACAGGTGGTAGAGAGCCCCCCAGTGTGGGTGCTGGGGACTGGAAGTGGGTCCTCTGCAGCAGCCAACCCTAACTGCTGAGCTTCCCCTTTCATGTGCGCTTTTAAAACATCCTTCTAAAAATGACTTTAGTTTGGGACTAAGGATGTAACTTATCTGGTGTGCACAAGGCCCTGAATTCCAGCCCCATCCCTGAGGGGAGGAAGGTGCATGTTCATTTTTAAGTTAATCAGTTCAGAGAAGTGTGAAGAAGAAATCAATACAAAACTAAAGATCGCCCTCCTACCACCCTCCCATTCAAGAAATCCCCGAGACACAAATAGGAACTATTTTGTAAACTTGGGTGTCAACTGAAACAAAAAGCAAATTGTAAAGGGAATCACACGGTTACCCCCACCCCAATCTCTTACAGAGAAGAGGAACTTCAGGGGCTGTAACTGGCCTTTCTAGTCCCGCCTTTGACCAGATGAGTGTTCTGATAAGGACATAGTTGGGATTCTAAGGCAGAGGCTCTTCTGATGCTGTATCCACCTGACTCTGGGGTGGGAGGCAGAGGGAGGGGCAGTTTGCTTGCCCTGAGGACTTTTTGGCAGAGGAGTTCACAGAATGAGAGCAGAGGTGGTCACACAGCCAAGAGGAAGGGAAGGCGTCAGGGAAATGAGGACTGGACGATCTGGACCCTGGACTCAGTCTTGATGGGGGCGGGGAGGGGGCAGAAGGGAGCAGCATGCCACCGGCCTAAGTGTTCTTAAATAACGTCTCAGCTTCTCCAGGAACTTCGAAAGGAAAGTCTCCATCTCAGGCTGTATTTTTTTTTTTTTCAGGGTTCTGTCATTGGAGCTGAGCACAGAAATAAAATCCTGTTTGTTGTATGGCTCCTTCTCAGATTGGTTCCCCAGTTTCCCACAAAAAAATATAAATCAATATAATAATTATGGGGCAGGGGTGTTAAAGAGTGTAAACCCTGGCGTTTCATCAGGCTGTAAAGGTAAGCGGGAAGGTGTGGGTTTCTGAGAGTGGGACATTTGTGATTATGTGAGTGCATCTATATATGTGTGAAGATCTATATATGCATGAGTGTGTGCATGAATTTGCTGCGTGTAGATATGTGAGTATACGGAGTGTATGGATATACATTTGTGTGACTGCATGAGTATGCATATATACAAAGGCATGGGTATGTATGGTCTAAGTATAGGTCAGTGCACACAGACGTACCTGTTTGTAGAACAGGTGCATGGGAGTGTGTGCATGTTGCTATGTGTGTGCACATGCACTGCTCCCAATTTCCCTCATTTGCCACAAGATCAGGTGGCACGTGAGTTCCACCCTCCGACAAGAAAGCTCCAGGGAGTTTCCCAAGGGCAGTCGCACTGCTATGGGAAGCTGCCAAGCTGACTGTGGGCAGTCAGTCAGCACGCCCACCCTCCACACCACAGCTCCATCTGCCGCTCACTCCATGGGCTGAGCCTGACTTGGGGTCTGGCGGAGGGCTGACCTGTTCAGTTCCACAGAGGGCTGAGGTGTGGCCGTGAACACGAGGTTCAGAATCAGATGGACTTGGTCTCTATGCTCTGCCTGCAGTCGATAAGGGGCTGAGCAAGCCACATCACCTCTCTGACCCTCCCTTTCCCTGTCTAACAGAGTACAGCAATAATAAATGACAAGTTTATCTGGATGAACAAGGAAAATCTTTCCTCAGTGTTTCTTTTTTCCAGGCTGCCACGGTGAGCCTAATCCACGGGGAGGCCAGGCTCCACGGGAGGTTTGCAGGCCCATCTTAATGACCCATTGGGCCTCTCTGGAAGCCATTGACAAATAAAGTCCTGGGGTCACAAAGAGTTAACGCAACAGAGCTGGGGCAGCACAGCTTGCAGAGGTCAGCCTTGCAGCCTTGCGTTCTTCAAGAGGGACCAGGAAAAAGTACCTGTTATGCAACGAACCCCACTGCTGGCTGGAAATACCGACCGGAGAGAATGACGCCTGCTTAAAATGAAATACTACACCCGTGTCAGTTGATTGCCTGGCTCTTCCAGGACCCCGAAACGAACTAAAGAAAGGCCGCCTCTGCAGGGAGGCCGCGGTGGCGCTGGGGAAGAGCCAGGGAACAATGACGGAGTGGCCGCCAGGCCACCTGCCCGGGAGGCGGGACCTGAGTCAACAAAGCCACTAGGCAAACAGTTGTGCTCAGTTTGCACAGTGCTTAAGGCTTGTGGGCCGAGGAGCGCTGGAAGCCGGCACACATGCTCCGTTAAATCCGAGCCCAGCTCGCAGCCCAGAGCTTTGTGTACACGACTCCACGGAAAGATGGCGGCCCGCGGGGTGCGGGGCAGACCCGGGCGAGCCGGGTTCCGGGGTGCGGGGCAGACCGGGTCGAGCCGGGTTCCGGGGTGCGGGGCAGACCCGGGCGAGCCGGGCCCCGGGGTGCGGGGCAGACCCGGGCGAGCCGGGCCCCGGGGTGCGGGGCAGACCCGGGCGAGCCGGGCCCCGGGGTGCGGGGCAGACCCGGGCGAGCCGGGCCCCGGGGTGCGGGGTACACCCGGGCGAGCCGGCCCCGGGGTGCGGTGGCTGCACCCCGGGGTGGCTCCCAGCCTGCATGCTCACACGGTGGGGCTGGGTCCCGTTATCCTGATGAAACACAGGCTGCGTGGAGAGAATCAGGAGTGGGAGGAGTCGGCGGAGGCCTCTCTAGCCTCTGTGGTTTAGACGCAGTGCGGGAAGGCAGCTTCCAAGGTGGCCAGGGGGCTTGAGGAGATGAGGGAGGATGGACGTCTGGGCCAGAGACCCCTGTCAGTCTTCAAAGCAGGCCCCGGGGCTCCAGCAGCGACACACTCCCGCTTCCATCCGCGTGCTTAAGACATGCTTCCACCCCAGCAAGTAGAAGCGGGACAGATTTGAATTAAAGCACTTTTGGGATGTCTGTGGCTGGCTTAAGTGTGGTGGACGCTGCGATGCATTAATGCACGAGATGTGCTTACGCCTTGGTTACCATGAAAATATCTTTGTGAGGGGTGGAGGAGGTCCTCCTCAGGATAACCTGCACTGTATAACGTTCCATATTTTGGAAGCAGTAGGAGCTGAGAAGAAAGCAGGCAGATGCTCAAAGGTACTGCTTCCGTGTAGCCAGGCGATGGTTCACGTGCGCCTGCTGTTCCGCAGATGCATGGCCCTCATCTCTGCCACAGGAATGTTTGCTGGGTCCAGCATGTTGGCTCATGCCTGAAATTCTAGCACCCAGGAAGCTGAGGCAGGAGGATGGCTGTGAATTCAGGGTCTGCCTAGGCTGCATAGTGAGGCCTTATCTTAAAAAAAAGGGGGGGGGCAGTGGTGTTGGCGCTTCTGGGTCAGAGCTGCAAATGGATTCTAAGAATTATGATGGTATCAGCCTTAGCCAGGCCTAAGAGCCTTGATGTTTTCTGCTTTAAATTTTCTTCCCCTAAACCAGGCAGTAGTGGCCCATGTCTTTAATCTTAGCACTCAGGCTGGAGACAGAAGCAGGTGGATTTCTGAGTTGGAGGCCAGCCTGGTCTACAGAGTGAGTTTCAGGACAGCCAGGGCTACACAGAGAAACCCTGTCTCCAAAAACAAACAAACAAACAAAAAAAAAAAAACAAAAAAACAAACAAACAAACAAACAAAAAACAAAGCAAGTAAGCAAACAAAAATTCTCCTCTTCCTTCCTCAAGATCTGGATTCCTTCTCAGCAGTGATTTTTAGTCAGGGAGCCCTCAGGTGACCTTTGTCAGTACCCGGAGACGCTCAGTGATTGCAGCCAGGGCTGGAGTGCTAGTGTAGGAGGGGATCAGAGACGTGTCTGAACATCTGACAATGCACAGCTCCCCACATCAGAGAACTCTCCAGCTCCAAATGTCAACAGTGCTGAGGTGGACTGTGCTTTCATGTCATGGTGTTATTGTAAAGCATCTGTTTAACTAAGTCACAATACAGTCTGGATGGCTGACAGTCCACATAGAAACCTTCTAGGGCGAGTTGATTTTAAGAGCTTTCTATTTGTTCGAGAGCTTTAAATCAGTCCCTCTCCCTCTCTCTCAATCTCTCTCTCTCTCTCTCTCCCTCTGTCACAAGCATCACCACACACACACACACACACACACACACACACACACACACACACACGCAGTTCTGGGAGAAATCTTTTGTGTGTTGGGGAGGCCCCCGGGTTTTTCCTGCTGGGTTGCTATGACATCCACCTACTCCATGGCTGTAGATAGACCAGCACTGCGGAGTGTTCCCGCCCAAGGCTGAAGTGAAGACACTGGTGTCTGCTGGAAGCACAAATGCGGACGGACAAACCACTCTAACCCGAGTGACTGCGTGATAGGCAAGCCTGGCGCTAAGTCAGAAACCAGGCTGCCCCGAAGACAGACCCTGCACAGGGCACTTCCAGCTGTACAATGCACAATGCCTGTGTTAGGTCACAGCTTCTTAATCTTAGAGACAAACACGAACCCCTGAAGAGGCCTTACAATATCCAATGCCCAGGTTGACCCTAGACTTGTAACAGGAACCCTTACTGGTGACACCATCCATCAGGGCTGAAGTTAATTTTTCTGCACACGTCTCCAGCGATCCCACATCCAGGAATCTCAGCAGAACTGAAAGCAGGGTATTGCAAAGTGTCTGGACATCCATGCTCACAACAGCGATCACAGTAGCCGAAAACCACCGGGGCCATCAACGTAGGCACACACTAACAAAATGTGAGGCAGATACACATGAAGGAGCAGTGCTCAGCCTTAGAAAGAAATTCTGACGCTTACTGAAACACAGGTGAAACATTATGTTAAGGAAAATAAGCCAGTGGCAAAGGGACAAGGAGGGTACGCTTCCATTTTTACAAAAAAACCTAGTCAAATTCAGAGGGGCAAAGGACAGGAGCTCGGAGCGGGCGGGGACTGAATCATTCATCAAGTGCCAGTTTTGCACAATAGTGTAAACTCATTCACTGTTACTAAACTGGACACGTAGAATGGTGCATTGTTTGCTTGCTTGCTTGCTTGTTTATTTGTTTCTTGAGACAGGCTCTTATTATGTAGCCCTGGCTGGCCCAGAACTCACCAGGTGTACCAGGATGGCTTCAAACTCACAGAGATCCATCTGCTTCTGCCTCCTAAGTGCTAGGATTAAAGACATGCCTCACCACACCCAGGTGGGTGATGCATTATTTTAAAGTATATGCGGGGTTGGAGAGCTGGCTCAGCAGTTAAGACTACTGATTGTGCTTGCAAAGGACCTGGCTTTGTTATCCAGCACCTACAGGGTGGCTTAGAACCATCTGTACCTCCAATTTCAGGGTACCTGATGCCCTCTGCTGGCCTCTGTAGGAACCAGGAATGCACATAGTACACAGATATACATGTCGGCAAAACATTCATACATATAAAATAAAAATAAAACTTAAAAAAAAAAAGACTAGCTGGGCTATGGTGGTACACGCCTTTAATCCCAGCACTTGGGAGGCAGAGGTAGGTGTGTCTCTGTGAGTTTGAGGCCAGCCTGGTCTACAGAGTGAGTTCTAGGACAGCCAGGACTATACAGAGAAATCCTATCTCAAATACCCCCCCAAAATAGAAAGTAAAAAACATAGACTCGAAATATAATTTCAAAAATTAAATATATACGGGGGCTGGAGAGATGGCTCAGAGGTTAAGAGCACTGGATATTCTTCCAGAGGTCCTGAGTTCAATTCCCAGCAACCACATGGTGGCTCACAACCATCTATAATGAGATCTGGTGCCCTCTTCTGGTGTGCAGGCATACATGCAAGAAGAATACTGTTTACATAATAAAAAACAGAAAAACTAAACATATATATATATATATATATATATATATACATACATATGGAGAGAATCAGTTGATGAATTTTTATAAAGTGAACACACATAAACACCCAGTGCCCAGATGAACAAGTGACTATGGTCAGGTCCCTCCCAGTTATTCTGTCCCCAGGGTTATGGTGTCTTGATTTTCTAACACCATACCTTAAGATTTAACAGATACCAACAATCTGTATGTATCTATGCACCTGTCTGTCTGTCTATCATCTACCTATCTGTCTATCATCTATCTATCTATCTATCTATCTATCTATCTATCTATCTATCTATCTATTTATCTATCTCTTAGTTTGTCTGTCTATCTATCATCTCCTGCTTTATCTAACAACCATTTGCAGTTCCAACAGGCTTGGAGATGTTTTAATGTATCTGCTGTTTCTGTTGTTAGAGACAGGGTCTCCTGTGAGATTTGGAAGGTGCTTTAACAACACTATTCAGAAGCTGGGGAAATGCCTCAGCAGGTCAAACATTTAAGGGAGCATGGGAATGGAGAGCAGATCCCCTGAGCTCACATAAAATCCAGGTAGGCATGGTGACTTGTCTGAGACCTTAGGAGATGGAGAAGGGGAGTCCCAGAGCAAGCTGGTTGTGGAGACCACTGGAGACGGTGAGCTCCAGGTTCAATGGGAGACCCCACATCAGTCTACATGGTGGAGAGTGGTAGAAGACATTTCCTCAGGTTCAGGCCTCCACACACATGTGAACATGCGTACACATATACCACACACATACATAGGCAAAAATATAGTTGTTTATGTTTTGTGTTTGTTGTGTTTTGAGACAGTCCTTGTGTAGCCAAACTGGCTGTGAGTTTGAATGAGATGTCCCCGTAAGTCTCTGACATTTGAATACTTGGTCCCAGCTGACGGCTGTTTGGAGAGGGTTGGGAGGCGTGGCCTTGTGGGAGGAAGTACGTCACTGGGGGGGTGGGCTTTGAGGTTTCAAAAGACTTGCCTCTTTTTGAGTGTGCTTTCTACTTCCTGCTTGTGGTTTGAGATGTGCACTCTCAGCAGCTGTTCCAGCTGCATGCCACCCGCTGCCTCTGCGTCACCATCATGGACCCTAACCCTTTGGAACCGTAAGCCACAAATAAACTCTACTCTGAGTTGCTCTGATCATGGTGTTTTAACACAGCAGCAGAGAAGTAACTGACACCCTGGCCTTGGACTCAGTATGCAGCTGAGGATGACCTTGAACTCTGGATCCTCCAACTTCTGCCTCCATAGTACAGGGATTACAGGTGTGCACTGCCACACGCAGCTCAATGGAAAAATATCTCTTTGTGGTAGATAGTTGAGACAGTGCTTGTCCACATCTCTATTTTCTTAGAATAGGATGATCTCCAGAGGTGAAATTTCTGAGTCCAATCATTAAAAATAATGAATGAGTAAATAGAGGTTCTCCATTCCTCAATGTCTCTGTACTATGGAGGCTGCCCGGGCCTTACGAATGCAGCCATGGCGGACAGTCTCCTGGTTAGATTCCGTGGACTGCCTCTGATCAGGTCTGAGGAGCACACCTGTGACCTCCGCAGACAGTTGCCTGGACTTGATCAAACTGAAAGAGTCAAAGGAAACAGATCGGCACTCAGGGTGGTTGAGTGGCAAGGAACCAACCAGACTTCACTTTCACATTTCTTCTCCTACCTAACGAGAGTCCTACAGGCAGATCAACGAAGAAGTTCTAAAGGAGAGGAAGCTAGTGTTGTCCACAAAGCACCTTTGCAAGTCCTTTTTAAAACACCATGTGCACAGCCCGGGGGGATGTGCTTGGGGATAGGGTAGATAACCAAGCCGTAATGCACCAGGTCAGATACTGGATTAAGTATTTCAAAAATTATTATTATTATTATTATTATTATTATTATTATTATTATTATTGTGTGTTATTGTGTGTGCGTGTGTGTATGAGAGAGACAGAGACAGAGAGAGAGAGAGAGAGAGAGAGAGAGAGAGAGAGAGAGAGAGGTTTGTGGGGGTGGCATGAAAGAGGACATCTCTTCTTGAGGACAGGATCTCTCACCTTTCTGTAGTGTAGTGGTTTGAAGGAGAAATGTCCCCCTTATGCTCGTGCGCGTGAACATGTGGTCCCAGCTGCAGGTACTATGAGGAGGTTAGGGACCCTTGAAGAGATGGAGCCTGGGTAGAGAGCACATCACTGGGGATGGGCTTTGGGGGTTTGCAGCCTAGCCCATAGCCTAGCCCACTACAGTTTTCCTTCATTGTTCCCCCAACATTATGGAAGCCCACTCTGACATCGTAGACCAGAATGAACTTTCTTTCATAAGTAACGTCTGGTGTTTTCATCACAGTAACAAAAAGCAGCAAGCATACATGGGTTCTGGGGACTGAACTCAGGTGACGAGGCTTACACCTTCCCTCCCTGACCAGGGGAGGAGTGTTTATAATTGTTTATTTATAATTATTATATATTGTTATGATTAATAAATAATAATGAAGATATTTAAAATAAATGTAAGTAATAAATAATACACTATATTATGTATATTATATATTTATAATTCATTATTTTAATTAACACACACACAAAATGTAGAATAAGAGTGACTGTGTGTGTTCACATGAGGTCCAAGTCAGAGGCTCAAACACAGTGTCCAGGATGGTTCAGTAAACCAGCAAGAGTTGGGAGATGCATGGAGCAGATGATTTCAAGTTCGTTTTGACCTGACTTCTGTTTCCAGCAGTCACAGAAAGACAGTCCCCGATGATTCAGCTCTATTCTCCCTGGAAGCAGAGCGAGAATACAACTGAAGCCCTTGTCCTCAGCTGCCGCTTCAGGAGCAATCCAGGAATTAAGGACAGTTTAGCAAAAAAAAAGGCTTAAGGTTTGGCCTATGAGAACAAACTGAGTTTACAGGTCCAAAGCTCCACCGCCCCCTGGTTCTCCCAGAATCCCAAGCCTCACGAAGTCCAAAGACATCTGTATCACAGTGGATGCCGCCGCACAAAATTAAGTTGTCATTACCTTTACTCTTATGTTACTGTAACAAAGTACTTGAAGCTGAGTACTTTAAAAATAAAAAAGGCAGGACATTGGTGGCACACACCTTCGATCCCAGCACTGGGGAGGCAGAGCCAGGTGGATCTCTGTGAGTTCGAGGCCAGCCTGGGCTACAGAGTGAGTTCCAGGACAACTTGGTGTATACAGAGAAACCCTGTCTTGAAAACCACAAATAAATAAATAAAAGGTAGCCAGGCATGGAAGCACATGCCTTTAATCCCAGTGCTTGGGAGGTAGAGGCAGTAGTTCCCTGAATTCAAGGCCAGCCTGGTCTACATAGTGAGTTTCAGGACAACTAGGGCTACACAGAGAAGCCCTGTACCGGAAAAAAAAAAAAAAAAAAAAAAGAAAAAAAAGACAAGAAAAGGGGATTTTTTCCCCTCAATTTTCAAGCTCTCCAAGAACATAGCACTACATCTGTTCACTCCGGGGAAGGTCGTCTAGTTCCATGACCAGGTGGATGGCATTACGTGAGACATTAAGCAAGATGGAGAGATTACATAGTGAGACAGGGGATGAGAAAGGGCTGTGGGGAGCCAGGTTACCTCAGAACAGCCCATTTCCGGTATAACTCCCCAGGGTCCCTTGAGAACTATATTAACCCTTTCTGGAAGTACCTCCTGTGACCTAATGACCCTTCACTAAGTTCCATCTCTTAAAGCTGCCACCAAACCTCCAAGGCACAGCTCTTGGAGGGACACATTCTGGCCAGATTCAAGCCACAAAAGCCTTCTCATGAAGCGCAGAGGTAGCTGGCCATGGCTTTTACAAGGGAATTCTCTTCTCGTGACACTTCCCAGCACAGATTCCTCCCATCAGGACCACAAAGAGCCTTTTTGTTCTTGTTCCACCCACTCAACAAAGTCTTCTCTGTGTCCAGCCAGGAAAAGGAGGAGCCTTGCAGCTTCATTAAGCTGCGTTTACTCAATGTCTCTCAGAGGGAGCCATGTTGTCTCATCTCTGAGAACACTAAAATGGCTGAGAGGAGACAAATTAACATTGCTGTGAGAACATCAAAATTCTCTGACATTTCAGAGTTGACATTTTCAGCTTCAATCTTTTTATGGCAAGATATTTATCATTTAATAAGTATGGGATTAGGAATTTTCCTCCCTAGAGATGAATGTTATTTGTAGTCTGCAAAGATGGCTATTGACGGAATGTCAAATAATCCTCGAATATTTCTCCTGGGCACCAGGACATAGTGAGTTAAGTGCTATTCTCATGCTTCTACAGCTACCACTCCAGACTCTGCTCCATATATATATATATATATATATATATATATATATATATATATATATATATATATATATCCACGTACAGATAAAAGTCCACACACATTTCTGAAGTGAAAATCTTATGTGACTTTTAAATAGTCATAGATTAAATCTGAATAAAATTGAATCATCCATTTTGTATGTAAAGATGACAATGTAATGAGTCCGCAGTATTAGGAAGTAAAAAGCCACTACACTTCTGCTGAGGAAAATATTAAGAAGGACACATTTCTGGGTGTTACGTTGTCTACGTGGCTCAGGTTAGATGGTGTCAGCTGGAGCACTCAGAGAGGAGCACTCAGACTTCAGATGAGCAGCGGTGAGGACGGTGCAGACGGACTCTCTCCACACTCAGTCCAAGATTTCTTCACTCTTTACCTCCGTCCAGACTCACTGAGCATGAAAGCCCACGTCATTCCCAGCAGTCTCCACATATACCCGCTACCAGGGTGTCCAGACACAGAATCAAGTGGAAAGCTGTAGAGAGATCTTCACAACAAAAAAGACACGTTACCATGGGATTCCATGCCGTCCCTCCTCTGCTAATTCTGCTTACAACTCTTTTATTAGTAACATTTTTACCTAATTTTTTCTTTTATATTTAGATACAAAGAACTAGAAATGATTACAGATCAAAAGAGGTCATATGATTAAAAAATACGTGTGTGGGTGTGGGTGTGAACACACATGCGGACTAGAGTGTGTGGCGCACAAGTGAATGTCAGGACAACCTTGGGTGTCGTTCTTCAGACGCCTTCCACCTTCTGTTTGAGACAAAAACAAAAGTCTCTTAGACGGAGAGCTTCTCCAAGCAGGCAAAGCCAGCCTGAGCTCCCAGGGACGCCAGAGACTCCGTCTCGCCATAGCTCATCGTTGCCGGGATCTCAGGCAGGAGCTGTGGCGCCCAGCACTTTATTCCAGTTTG
Source organism: Peromyscus eremicus (assembly GCF_949786415.1). Classification (NCBI taxonomy): domain Eukaryota; kingdom Metazoa; phylum Chordata; class Mammalia; order Rodentia; family Cricetidae; genus Peromyscus; species Peromyscus eremicus. The sequence goes on from NC_081436.1 coordinate 62,260,883, forward strand.
GGAGAGCTGAACTCAAGTCCTCAGGCTTGTGAAGCACGTGCTTTACCAACTGAGCCGTCTCTCTGGTCCGTGGTGTTTAGGGAGGTATATCTCCATGTAGCCCAGGTTGGCCTAGAACTCACCAATCTCCTGTTTCGGCCTCCTGAGAGTTACAGATGTGTGTCTTAACACCTTGAGATCAGATGATTTCAGGACCAGTCCACTGGAGGATGGCCACAGAGCAGATGGACACACGAGCGAATGCTTCTGGCCTCTCTCACGGTTCCTTGGAGAATGGAGGAAGTGCTATGGATTCTGCCAGTCCTTAGCTCACAGGCTCAGCCACACTGTGCCTGTACTCTCCAGACCAGGCCCCATCGGCTGGGTTGTTTTCTGACAGCATGGCCAGGTCCAGTCAAGATGGAAAGGATGTCAGGCCTTCCCAGGACGCGTCCTTGAGCATTTCCCACTGGACCCTGGTCTCAGCACTCAGGGCTTCGGTCTACGGCGCTTTGGCAAATATTTGACTACAGGCATTTCCAAAAGCAACGCTCTGCATCTGCCGGTTCCCTTGGTGCCAACAACATCCTGGTGCTCTCACCCGCTTACTCAATGTGGAGGTAGGAGTAGATGTTCTGACAGCAGCTCTGGAATCCGGTGTTAGTGCAGGACCCAGCCCCTGACTGCTGTGGGGTGGCCATGTCTTCTTTCCCAGTGAGCAGGGGGGCCACAGGCAGAATTATTCCTGACTTGGATGATGAGAAAAACACTTGAGACAGATGGAAAACCGCACGGGCTGTGGAGTCCTGCTTTATTATCTCGGTGACCCTTCAGTCTCCTCCACCAGGGGAACCAGAACCGGTGTCAGGGAAACTGCAGCTTCTGGATGCTGCTAATCATGCCCACTGCCAGCAGTAGCCACAGCCATGATCCGAGCATGGCGTGTAGGTGAAATGTGGGAGAGATGGTGTCAGAATCCAGACACGGGACAACTGGCTCCACTACTTTGAAGTGATGAAAAGGAAAAGTGATTGTAGACTCCTGTGTGCACAAAGCAAAGGATGGGAGATGAACTGAGCAAAGAGCACTGTCCTCAGACCTCATCGTAAACCTACAGACAGAGGATGCCCTGTCCATCAGGTACCCACAGCCAGATAAGCTGGTATGCCAATGATGCCTGCCATCCTGGAACCTGGGAGTGGAGGCAGGAGGATCAGAAGTCTAAGGTCATTCTATGTTACTTAGCAAGTTCAACACCATCCTGTGCTACAAGACACCCTAGAAAAATAAACAAAAGAAGGGAGAAAAAAAAGAAGGTAGGAAAGGAAGACAAAGAAAACTCATGGGAAAAAAAAAAAACTATACTTCTTATTTGTCCAAGGACCAAGCAGAGAAATGAGTTCCAAGAGGTTTGTAACTTCTAAATAATCTTTTTAAAAATTTTATTTATATTTTATGTATGGGTGCTCCACTTGCTGGCAGAGGGCATCAGATCCTATTATAGATGATTGTGAGCCACCATGTGGTTGCTGGGAATTGAACTCGGGTCCTCTGGAAGAGCAGCCAGTGCTCTTAACTGTTGAGCCATCTCTCCAGACCCCTATTTCTAAATAATCTTATTCAAGACTAGAATTCTCAAAGATTGCTGGTCCCATCAAAAGAGTCAATCTAGAAGTTTCTAAAGCTCTGGTGTTCATGTATTATACAGTACCTTCCCTATTATTTTAGAGTTTCTTTTTTGGATTCCTTTTAATTGATTGTTTTGAGACAGTATCTCCCCCCATAGCTGAAGATGACCTGGGGCTCACTATGTAGCTCCGGCTGACTTGACCTCACAACGGTATTCAAGGACTGGGATTGTGGGTGAGAACCACCATCCCCAGACCCAGAGTCAGTAGACCTGGCTTATGAGCCAGGATAGACAGTCTTGGTAATTTTACAGATAGATAAAGTGACATTAACCATTAAACTGATTGTCAATGGTATCTTCATTAGAGTCATCTCCACAGGATTATGGCTACATTTAAAAATAAAACAAAATATGGGGGTCTGGGGAGATGGCTCAGCAGTTAAAAGCACTGGCTGTTCTTCCAGAGGGCCCAGACTCAATTCCCAGTACCACATGGAGACTCAGAATCACCTCTAACTCCAGTTCCAGGGGATCTGATGTCCTCTTCTGGCCTCCTCAAACACCATCACACACATTCAGTCAAAACAGTCATTCACACAAAATTAAAAAACAAAATTAAAAAAATAAAACAAAAATAAAAACAGTAAAATCCATCTTCCAAAAGGTGGACTCTTGTATAATATAAGAAGGACCAACCTTAATATTATACTTCCCAGGGGCCCAGAAGAGAGAACTACGAACAGCGAGAATTATTTTCGGGAAATGAATCTAAGTACACCAAGCTCTTTGTCCGTCTACTTTATTTATCTGGGATAAAATCCTATCTCCACAGCTTAAGTTCTGTTCTCGTGCCTGGCTCCTCTCTTGCCTGATTTCTCTCTACCTTTATCTACTGCTCCCTCTAAGTTCTATCTTAATTCTCTCGTCTTAATTCTGCCTTATCTAGGTCCTTCTCATCCAGTTCCTATCCAGCTAGTACTTGCCCATCTGGCTCTTCCCCATCTTCCATCTTGTCCACATGTTCTCTCTGGTCAAAATCCTCCTTATCCCTCTCAGTTCTCTGTCCTCAAGCTCCCCACTCCTCTCTTCCTCTCCGTCTCCTTATATCTCTAAGTTCTGTCTCCTCTCTTTGAAAATAAAACTGCCTTTTTATCCCTTTGACCCTTATCTGTCCAAGCTATCTACCATTTTTTTTCTGCAGGGTGGGGGAAGGTGTGCTCAGTTGCTAGGCAACCTGTGTGTGTACAGCTAGATGCCTCTGGTGATAGTTAAAGGGAGATCTGGAACTAGAGGTAAGATTTGGGAAAGGAGGAAGTTAAGCTTAATTGGCACATCTGCCAGGCCTTCTCAAACAGTTAGCCTGGACACTTAAGTCTGTTCTTAGAGAGTACAGAGGTGTCTCTGATAAGGTACTTTCCTCCGTCTGGGGATGGACCTGGACGGATGCTGCCAATGACGATAATTACAGGGAGGTTTGAACTGGGGTTCTGGCTGTGCATAGCTGTCAGCACAGAAAGTTATCTAAATATTCCTAGAAGTGGTTAGGTAAGGAGTTAGAGGTCTATAAAGTTAGTAAGGCTGTAAGAAAAGGAGGGTCCACGCTAAATTGTGCGAAGCTAGGCGGTGTCTCTGTGTGGAATTTACCTTAATTCAGGAGACTTATTATGTGGTGGTCTGGACTGTTATCTCTGTTAGTGCTTGAATGTGGCTAAGGGAGATATCTGATTCCAGGGCTAAAAGGAGAAGAAACGGATGGGCCTGAGGGAAGGAAGTCTTTCCTGAGGCTGTTCTCCAAATACCTTGAATGTGTGTGTCCAAATAGTGATCAGTCCACACTGTTAGCACTTCTTAGGAAAAAATCAATTGGGAAAGCTGTGAAGGCACACACAATTTTCATAACAGAAGACAGCTGATATATAACAAGCCAAGTAACACCAAATGCTCCTTGGAATTTGGCTTCCTCTGAAGGAATTCCTTGATCCCTTCAGGTAGTGGTTTTGCCATAACCAGCTGAGTTCTTATAATAAATTCCTGCGGCCTGAAGCAGTGGGCCAGCCCTTGAAAGCTGCAGGCTCTAAGACCAGTTCTTGGCCCCTTCCCCTTCCTCCTCCCCATCCCCCTCCTCCCTCTCGTCCCCTCTTTCCTTTCCCTTTCTGTATGTTATGTCACACATTCAGAAGACTATGTAACAGCACAGCTGTGTAGGAATGAGGAGACAGACTCCTGTACATCAGCACTCACTCCCGGGTAGCTGAGTCACTACAGGGTCTCCTGCAAGATGAAGGCAAGACTTCTCCTGCTGGGAGAAGCTGGAGAAACATTACTAAACGCACGAAGACACAATCTCTCTTTTTCCTTCCATGTTTTTCATCTGGTGACATTAATGTCCCATTCCTATCAAGTTTCACTGATGAAACCCAAGACGCACCCTTGGTGTGGTGGAGATGCTCAATAATCTTAGCATAGACGAACATCAAAACCCAGCAGGGGACACTTCTGTAAACAGCACCACATGACTGAGTTGCATCCCCACAAGTCAGCCTTGAACTTAGCAGGCTCCTATAAGGCTTCTATGTATTCCTCCAAGCTTCAGGCTACCCAATAAAAACTGAGAAAGTTAGGAACCAAGTGTTCACCGGGGGTCACCCCAGGATTGCCTTGCCTTCAAAGGGTGTTGCAAGGATTTCAGGCATTCAGCTCCAGTACAGCAGGCAGAATCAAGCAGGCTGAAGAACATTTTAAAAAATAAAAATGAAGCCGGGCGGTGGTGGCGCACGCCTTTAATCCCAGCACTCGGGAGGCAGAGCCAGGCAGATCTCTGTGAGTTCGAGGCCAACCTGGACAACCAAGTGAGTTCCAGGATAGGCTCTAAAGCTACACAGAGAAACCCTGTCTCGAAAAAAACCAAAAAAAATAAAATAAAATAAAATAAAAATAAAAATGGCTAAACATGGTAGTCATGCTTGTGACCCCAGCCCTTCAGAGGCTAGGGTAGAGGATCAAGAGTTCAAATTCAGTCTAGCTATGTGGTGATACTCTGTCTCAAACAAAACAAAATGTCTGGATGGTGGTGGCACATGCCTTTCATCCCAGTACTAGGGAGACAGAGACAGGTGGATCTCTGTGATTTCAAGGCCAGCCTGTTCTACAAAGCAAGTTCTAGGACTTCCAGAGCTGTTACACAGAGAAACCCTGTCTTGAAAACCAAAATAAATAAACAAACAAACAATTAAAAAAATAAATAATTAAGATAAAATAAAACAACAATGAAAACCATGCTAAAATAAAATTGAAAAGAAAAATAATATGCCACAAATGAATGTGTGTGTGTGTGTGTGTGTGTGTGTGTGTGTGCTTGCTTGTGCATGTGTGTGACCTACTGTGAATCTAGGTTAAATTCTTTTGAAATGTGAAAGCTCACCAGAGTCCCCATACCATTTCCCATCATACAGGACTATGTGGTACATGAGTCTGGAATTCATGAGAGAGGGAAACCACATAGAGCCATTTCCCAACCAGGGCAGGCCAGAGAAGTCAGTATACAAGAACTGTGCTAAACACTGAGAGGGCCCATTGTCCATCACACAATTCAGCAGATTCCAGACGAGATGAGCTGTGGAGTCAAGGAAGCAAAATGATAACAGACCCCACGTTTAGAAGGGAGTGTTCAGCGGCCATTGGCCCACTGGGGAGGAAACTGGAAGGCACTTTGGAAGCAGGCCTGGAGAAGCCCAGAGGTACAGCCACCATCTGAAATAATTCATGGGAAAATCATGAATGACGCCACAACTACTGTGTGAACTGTTAGTAGAGATAATACAGTGACTCGGCTTGAAAGTTTAATTTCCTAGTTCACTCATTAGTTACAGAAGGAAAATGTGGGACCCACAGAGACTCCATAGTGAGGCTTTATTCCATCTTGACTCAAGGGCAGAGAGTCTGAGATTGTTTTGCCCTTCACGGATGAATAATAGGATGTTTTGCCAAAGGTGTGGTTACCAGATATCTTGAGAATTGAGGAGGTGTTTACACTAGTTTGCACTTTGAACCATGATGTCATTGAGAGGGAGAGATCTTTTGTTCCCCTTGCTTTGGGTATAAAAAGGCTCTGAAAAATAAACTCATGGTGACTGTGATATTGACTCAGCCCTCGCAGTGGTATTCTGTGTTTCTGCCTTTTTTTCTTTTATGTCTGCATCTCTATTTTTCATATCTATTATTTCTTAATCCTCACTCCTCAATTCAAGACTGTTCAATAGTCAGGTGGAGCCCAGCAGGAAAACACTTATGTCTTGCTTTCTTTTTTTTGAGACCGGGTATCACTATGCAGCCTTGGCTGACCTCATACTCACAGAGATCTGCCTGCCTCTGCCTCCTGAGTGCTGGGATCAAAGGTGTGCACCATTATAAAAGGATTCTGTCTCTTTTCCTCAAAAAACAATTTTAAGACAGGAAACACTGTAGATAAGGAAAATCTAAGACACCTGCTGTGATGGTTAATCTCCATGCTGGCTTCCTGAGATCTAGACTCACTCGGGGACAGATGCTTGTAGGGCATTTTCTCGCTTTCTTTCTTTCTCTCTTTCTTTCTTTCTTTCTTTCTTTCTTTCTTTCTTTCTTTCTTTCTTTCTTTCTTTCTTTCTTTCTTTCCTTTTCTTCTTTAAAAAAAAATTATGTGTGCCCCTCTGTGGGTATGGCAATGTGCGTGTGAGTGCAGTGCCTAGGGTGCCCAAAGGTGGGGCAGACCCCTGAGAGCCAGAATTACAGGAGGGTGTACTCTGCCTGACCAAACCCAGGTCCTCTGGAAGAGCTTAACCACTGAACTGTCTGTCAGGCCCAGAATTATCTTTTTCTTTGTTTATTTGTTTGCTTCTTTGTTTTTGTTTTTGTTTTGAGACAGGGTTTCTCTGTGTAACTCTGGCTGTCCTGGAACTCACTCTGTAGACCAGGCTGGCCTCAAACTCACAAAGATCCATCTACCTCTGCCTCTCAAGTGCTGGGATTAAAGGCATGCGCCACCACTGCCCAGCTCCAGAATCATCTTAACTGGATTGGTTGAGGTGGAAACACCCATCATCTGTGGGAGGCACTATCCCCTGAGCTGATCTTGGATTGTGTGAAAAAGAGTGAGTGAGCACTAGACTGTGGAGAGTCATCTTCATCAGATACTTTTCATTTTGAGTGACTGGGAACTCAGTTTGAACTAGCTCAAGGAAACCCTGTTATTTAGCTCACTGACAGGAAAGGCCCGGGTGTGGCTACAGCAGACTGTGGACTTTCGGGTTTTTGCTTGTCTGTTCATAGAAGCTCTTCTTTTGCCTCCAAAGAGAGACTCATTCTATAGAGGCACCATGACTGCTAAATGCTCCCTGGCTGTGTCCCCAATCAGGTCGTCTGGGACAGGAGCATGTGAACCACCACTGACACCTCCCCAGAGATTCCCAACCTGAGAAAACCTCATGGGTGGAGAGCTACTCACTCTGGCGTGGCTTCATCAGAACCGGGTGCCCAACTGGCCTCCATAACACTACCACGTGATTGAAGTCAGCGAGGGATTTCCCCCCAAAGGGTGCGTGCATGTGAGTGTGTGTGTGTGTGTGTGTGTGTGTGTGTGTGTGTGTGTACTAGAATCCACTGTGTTATTCAAAACAACTTATTTCCCTGCAGTTCTCCCAAGCAGTGCCGTTGACTTGAAATGGCACTGGAACCCTGCCCACTCCACCATGTGACTTGGACCACGTGTGCTCTGCAGAGACTCAGGGGTCTCATCTAAAGCTCCCTCTCAGGAGGTCAGAGGAAAATATATGTGACAGTGTGTGTTCCTGGAATCAATGTGTCATAAGAACAAAGAGAAAAGTTTCAGGAGGTAGAGGAACCGCACACAGGGATGTGTTGGTAGACCTTCCCTGGCTTCCCACAGAGCACACGGCGTTCTGACTGATTCTGTTACTGAGATTTTCCTTGATTGAGTGACCATTTTTATGTCTTCCACTTCTGGCCATGCAGAGCTTAATAAATCAGTGTGTGGTTTAATAAGCATTGCAAACAAGGAACAAACTGCCCCAGCGTTTATGACGGAAAAGGTAAACACAGTAAGTTGAAGGCCTGGTGATCATATTTTGGATCTGCCGTGCAGAGGACAGTTTCCAACACTGGGAATGAAGTGGCAGTGAGGGGTCCCCCAGAATCGTTCTGGTGCTCAGCTGGGGAGCCTCCAAGCTGGGAGATGGAAGCAGGTTGTTGTTTCTATCCTTCATTCTCCCTATGTCCACCAGGTACAGAATGCAGACACAGTTGGCCTTAAAAGATCCTAATTACTTGGTGAGACAGACACCAGCTCAGTCATGTGGAAGGAAATGGCTGTGTCTGTAAAGCAAGATAGCTGGGGATGAGAATTGGCTCTCCCGAGATGTGGAGGAAACGTCCTGGGGGTTCAGGAAGTCAAGAGGTCGAGGCCCTTGGGAAACTGAGGATTTTTCATTTCCTCATTTGTGACGTGGGTGATGTCAACTGGGCTGTGACACGCTTTGCATGAACTTTCTAGATCTCTGTGTTTTTGTTTTTGTTTTGTTTTGTTTTTTTCAGATTTGGGCAGTCTTAAAACCTAGAATTGAGGGCCAGGTGGTGGTGGCGGCGGCGGCGGCGGCGGCGGCGGCGGCGGCGCACGCCTTTAATCCCAGCACTCAGGAGGCAGAGCCAGGTTGATCTCTACGAGTTTGAGGCCAGCCTGGTCTACAGAGTGAGATCCAGGACAGGCACCAAAGCTACACAGAGAAACCCTGTCTCGAAAGACAAAAAACAAAACAAAACAAAAATCCTAAAATTGAAATAAACTGATCTTAAAGGGTAAGAGATCTATTCTACCTAAAGAAAAATCAGAATATGAAGTCAACTGATTTTAGACTTAGATACCAAATTTCTTAACAGTGAAATGGGTTTTAAATATTGTACACTGTGAAGATGTGTCTTTGCCAAGGTGCCTTCTGATTGGTTTAATAAAGTGCTGAATGGCAATAGCTAGGCAGAAGGTATAGGTGGGATTTCCAGGGAGAGAAAGGAAGAGGGGGAGGAATCTAGGCATGCAGGATAAGTGAGAAGACACAGAGAGGAAACAGGAAGTACAAGATGAAAGAAAGGTAACGCCACATAATAGAACACAGATTAATATAAATGGGTTAATTAAGCTATACGAGCTAGTTAGGAACAAGCCTAAGCTATAAGCTGAGCTATAATATTTCATGATTAATAATAAGTTTCTGTGTTGTCATTTATGAGCTGGCAGCCCCCCAAATCTGACTATAATGGTCTCTATCCCTGACTGTCTTGGAACTCACTATCTAGATCATGCTAGTCTCAAACTCAGAGACCCACCTACCTCTGCCTCCTGGGTGCTGGACATGTGCCACCATGCTAGGCAATTTTTTAATATATGTGTTCTATAACATAATGGCATAGTATATGTGCATAATTAGAAAATAGATATACAAATACAGAAACCTAGGCAGAAATATTTTCTTCTCTATCATTGACAGAAGACATAATCCAGTGTCCAGCAGCCACTGCTCCAATCTGCACAGATCCCAGGACTTTCCCTGTGTGATGCACTTGCCAGTTATGACTCACTTTGGCTTCATCTCCCTGCAGCCTCTCCCATGTCCTTGAAGATTTCTATGACAGACTTTGCTTTGTTTCAGAACAAATACAGTTTTTCAGTAAAATTTTCACCTGACCAGAGCAGAAGCAATAGGTGTGCCTTTAAAACTTGCAAACTGCAACCTCACACTTAAGAAAACAACCAAAAGCGACATGAGGAAGGAAGAGTTGTTTCTTCAGACAGCTTACAGTCCATCCTGAACTCAGGGCAGGAATTATCAAGGCAGGAACTCAGGGCAGGAACTAAAGGCAGGAACTCAGGGCAGGAACTCAAGGCAGGAACTCAGGGCAGGAACTAAAGGCAGGAACTCAGGGCAGGAACTCAAGGCAGGAATTGCACAGAAGCCGTGAAGGATGCTGCTTCCTGGCTTGTTCTCCATGACTTGCTCAGTCTGCTTTCCTTTACCACCCAAAGCCACTTGCCCAGGTGTCACACTATACAAGTGGGCTGAATTCCCCCACATAAATCAAGGAAATACCCCTACAGACATGCTTACAGGCCAGTCTGAAGGAGGCAATTCATCAGATGAGGTTTCCTCTTCCCAAATTACTCGTTTGTGTCAAGTTGACAACACACACACACACACACACACACACACGCACACACCCCAAAACAAGGAGACATCACTGTTGGGAAGTTACCAAGATTGGGGGGAGCCTGTACTTTTTTCAGCTGATTGGCCCTTTAGGCCTGTTTAAAGTGGGAGCTCTGTTTGTGTGACCCTCAAACCAAGAGACTACTAGCCTCCTAGAGAAAGACATTTTGCTGATTGCTCCTCCACTGAGTTCCACAAACATTAAGTGCACAGCATGCCAAGACCTGGGGCAGTGGCTGGGAAGGAACTCCAGGAGAAACAAGATTTGATTCCTGTCTCTGGGGAGGCCATGGTCTAGTTAAGAACACAAAGATCGTTTTATTACCGTGTGATATGTGAAATATGTCAGCTGTTGTAAGGTTACAGATAAGAGCATTGTCTTATCCGCTCTCTCACTTGATCCTGGAAAGGACACTGGGCAACGAGGATGATGAAGATTGCCATCCTCATCATCACTAAGAATGTGAGTGTCTCACATGATGAGATTTTTCCCAATGTCAAAATGCTTTCACTTCAGTTAATCACTTGAGGGTCTGAGTGAAGGACAGCTTGGTGTAGAGATGTGTGATTTGGTCCTAGAATTTTAAAAAACGCACAGAGTGCTGGAATAAATATTCAAAGGACAGAAATATCAAAAAGCAAATGTGTTATAGTTAATAACTTTAAAAGGTGTCATTGAAAAGGGTACCGTCACAGGCCACATGAGACTCCAAACTGAGATTGAGCATCCAGTGTGCTACCTCAGCAAGGTGACCAAGCTCTGACCTTGATTCAACAGCAGGTATCCTAACACTAGAGAGAAAGGCAACACTTAGACCAGGAACAAGCCAGGGCTCTCTCTGCCACCACTGCTTAAGAGTTCTGGAGGAATCATCTAATGAAACCAGGGAAAGAAAGAAGTATAAATAATAAAAGGAAGCAAAAAATATCATAAGTTACTGATAGTATAATTATAGTTTGAAAGAGTTAAGAATACTTGCTCCGGCCAGGCGGTGGTGGCACACACCTTTAATCCCAGCACTTGGGAGGCAGAGGCAGGCAGATCTCTGTGAGTTTGAGGCCAGCCTGGTCTACAGAGCAAGATCCAGGAAAGGTGCAAAGCTACACAGAGAAACCCTGTCTCGAAAAAACAAACGAACAAAAAAACAAGAATACTTGCTCCAAAAATTTGGAAGAAAAAAAAAGAACTATCAAAAGGTGGCTAATTTATTAAACTAAAGTTTTTATTTAAACAAGCCACAGCAAACAGAAATAGAAGTGTCTCACCATAACAGAGAAACAAAATTTAAAGACTAAATAGATATGAAGCTGGGCACGGTGGTAGATTCCCCTAGTTCCAGCACTTGGGAGGCTGAGGCAGGAGGATCTCCACACATTGAAGGCCAGTCGAGGATACATAGCAAGATTTTATCTTAGGATTAACAAATAAAAGATGAGAAACATGAGAAACATACATACTGACATTTTTTAGTGATTGTACAAGATAGACGATTTATCTTATTTTTGGCAAGGAAAGTAACAAAATCAATTCTCTCCAAAATTAGACTTTAGTCCATTCTGTGTTGCTGTAATGAAATACCCGAGGCTAAGCACTTTATAAGGAAAATAGGTTATTGAGCTTATGGTGTGAGGTCTCAGAGGTTATACTGGCATCAGCTTCTGGTGAAGGCCTCGTAGCGATGGCACCACAGTGGGAGTGCATGTGAGAGAGAGGAAGGAGCAAGGGGTGGCTGACAAAACTGAGCTTTGTTTTACAATACCTCCCCCAGTATAGTCTGTAGAAAAGAATCCCAGTCCCTTGAGAAAGTGCTCATTCATTCTCAAGGGCAGGTCCCCATGTCCCCTGTCCCCAAATACCTTTGCATGTTGCCCTCCTAACACTGTTGCATTAGGAACCAAGTTTCACCACGTGTTTTCATGGGGGTCAAACCCACATTCATATCATAGTAATTAATCTCTGCAGCTCATGCCAGCTTAGAGAATGTGTGTGCTAGAACAGAAAGGATTTTACAGACTGACCGGAATTCACAGGATGGAATAAGAAAACTCCTGCATGGGGGATCAGGTTGGTCATGATCAATATTACAGCTTATAAGGGAATAAAGTCTCAGTTTTGATGGAGAAGAAATAGTTCAGTGAATAAAAATCAAACCCAGGAAGAAGGTTTCAACAATGGTGTCTTCAGTGCCTGAAGAATGTGATGTTCCAAACCCGTTGGACAAGTCAGATTAGTGGAAAGACTGTGGGAAGCTAACTGTCTGTTTGGAAAAGAGAGCAAACACCCCATAAACTCAATTCTTCCCTCATTCCTCACACAAATCAAATACTAAAGAGGGCTGGTGTTCAATATTTTTTTTTGAACTATAGAAGTACAAAAATAAAACATAATCAGAATGTCATGGCAAAACACAGGACCAGGGCCAGGAGGCAAGCACTGAATGATGTCCGATCTCTGGGCACTGCCAACACCACATGCTGCAGAGGATACCATGTGCAGAAGGGCCACCCTCTCAGGCAGAAATAAAGCGTAGGGTGAGCCACTTTGGAAAAGAGTTTCTTACAAAAGAAAACGCACTCTTATCATATAATCCAGCACTGTGCTCTGGGGTGTTTTCTCAAAGAAGTTAAAAACACATCCATTACAAAGTCCTACATTCAAATGTTTATAACAGCAGTGTACTCAAAAGTATCCAAACTGGCAAGCGAAAGAGAAGCCCTTTAGTAGATGAACAGTTAAATAAAGTAGGGCTCATCCCCACGGTATAATATTACTCACCACTAAAAGAAAGGAGCTGTCAAACCATGCTTAGAAGTGGGAAAGATGCAGGGTGATGGTGGGCCACACCTTTGATCCCAGCACTTGGGAGGCGGAGGCAGGTGGATCTCTGAGTTCGAGGCCAGCCTGGTCCATAGAGTTAAGTTCCAGGACAACCTGGGCTACACAGAGAAACTCTTTTTTTGGGGGGGGGGGGCATGGGAAGTGGGAAAGAGAATGCAGAAAGAGCTGAACAATTTCACCAGAGAGAGTGCAATGCTATTTTTTCTTAGCTTATTGTGGTGCATAGCTGTGCACTACCATGTCTGCGCAGTGTGCCAACAGACTGGCGTCTGCGCAGTGTGCCAACAGACTGGCGGGGTGGGGGGCAATCGTGTAGAGAAGGGAATGGAAGCGCAGACTGGGACACCCTCAGGGCAGCAAGGGTCTTGAGTGCCAAGACACTAAACCACAAGTCAATATTGACCCAGCAGGAAAGGACCTGACTCCTCCTTCCTTAATGGACTTCCTACTTCTGGCTAGGGCCTGATGGCTTAGCAAGGCCAGCTAAAAGCAGTCCCTTAGTGGCAGGTTTGGAAGTCTAAAACCTCTTCAAAACTCCAAAGGATACACGCTAGGAGTGTGGGTCCGGAGTGGTACAAGCGTGAGGTTAGTGGCCGTAGGAAAGCCAGTGGATGGAGGAGCTCGCTGGAAGACGTGCTGGGTGCCTCGGCCTGTGCAGAGACGTGCATGGCCCGGCTGTTTCCCCTGCAGGCCTGGTGATTTCTGCTCCTCCAGCCAGCCGCTAGTTCAGAGAATGCTTGAAGGGCTGCTTTGCATCTGGCCTCAGCAGACACGTTCGTTTGCATATAGCCAAATTTCCACGTCTAAGACATAACTAGTAGATCTTGATGGATGTTATAGGGTCAAAACTCTTTAAAGCTCATCAGTGCAGCAGTTCAAAGACATCAGAAGTTTGCAACAGAAAGCCAAGCTCTGAAGTCAGTCCTCTTCCTGCTAAGGAGCGTCTTAGAAATGAAATTTCCCAAAGTGTCGGAGAAGTACACACGAGCTCGGTGCTCCTCAGAATTCGTGTCTCTACGGGCTCTGGACAGAATCATTCTCTCTGCACCTCTGTCTAAGCAAAGGGGCTTTCCCAGGGTGTGGTCCCCCCAGGACAATCTATCGAGCTCTTAGAAGCTCTCCTGTGTCACGAGGAGACACCACTGCAGTGAAAACAGTCCCCTTTCCTACAGAACTTTCATTTTCCTATTTGATTAACGTTTGTTAGTGTGCATGCTAAGGGGGGTCAGTGTGATACATGTATAGCATGCACTAATCATATGCAGCCTCCATTTCTCTAGCCCCCACTCCCAAACTGCAGGAATCATTGTACCACATATGGTAATCAAGTTTCCATATCTGGCTTACCTGTTGTCACATAATGCCCCCAGTTCTTAATTTTGCCGAAAATGTCAATGTTGAGTTAATCTTTTCAGTTGAAAATGCTCCATTATGTAAGTAGCTTATTCATTCATTGTTGTTGGACACCCATGCTGAGACCTGAGATTAAAACTCTTTTCCATCATGCAGAAAGTCTGGGCAGCAGGGATTTTAGGGAGCTGGGGATGTTGCATCTGTGGCCTGGAAGCAGAGAGAGGTGAATGCTGGTGCCCAGCTCACCTTCTCCCTTATTCAGTCAGAGCCCGAGCCCGTGGAGTGAGCTGCCCACATTCTGGGGAGACCTTCCTACCTCAGTTAACCTAGTCTAGACACTCCCTCACAGACATGTCCAGAGTTTTGTCTCCTAGGTGTTTCTAGATCCTGCCAAGCTGACAGGCAGTAGCAAACATCACAGAAGCAAATTTCACTGTCCTTAGAAACCAAAGTGGTTTTTGCAGGGCTTCGTGAACAATTAATTTGTAAGACAAACATATGCAAATTGAAAAAATATTATTTTTATTGTAACTTCAAGGTTTCTGTGCAACTCCAACATGAGGGCGGAGAGGAAAGGTACCATTTCTAAAATATTGCAAATCTCTAGGAAAACTTGAGCCAATCTGCAGAAGTCCATTTGAAGTATAAGCTGTTAGAAAATGCACATGATCACTGGGTGGTGGTGGCACTAGCCTGTAATCCCAGCGCTAGGGAGGCAGAGGCAGGTGCACCTCCGAGGTCGAGTCCCGCCTGGTCTACAGAGTGAGTTCCAGGGCAGCCAGGGATACACAGAGAAACCCTGTCTCAGAAAACCAAAAGGAAAGAAAACGCACAGGATCACCAGTACTATGTGCACCTTGGTACCGCATGTGTGTGTGTGTGTGTGTGTGTGTGTGTGTGTGTGTGTGTGTGTTTGTGAAGGGTGTGTCGGTTGTCAAGGATTCTTGTTGCACTGAAGCGATTGGACCTGCTTCTAATCCCAGACACGAGGGGGGCTCAGCCAGAGCTATTCCTGGTGTGAGAAACAGGGTTCTCAGAACAGGTACCCAGACACGCAGGAAGAAGGCGCTGGGGTCTTCCTGGTGGGGGAAGCTGTGTGGAAGCAGGGTGGATGGCAGATGGCCTCTCAAAGGGGGTCTGGAGAGGAGGGAGATGCTTCCAGTCAGCACTCAGCCCTCAAATGGCTGGGACAATTACTCAAAACCAATTTTAGAGCCAGCCTCCATACCCCCCACCCTCCACCTCAGTGGCATCAGAACATGGAATGCATAGTGAATGTTAAGTGACCCCATAAGGATATGTCCATCTCTTGGAATCTGTTATGAATTTATTTGATAAGAATGTTTCCGTTGCTATTGATTTTGTTTGTTTTCCAGATATAATTAGAGACCTTAAGTTGAGACAATTCTGGATCCTTCTGCCTACATCCCCTCTGGACACTGAAACTACAGGCGTGTACCCCCGCACCAGTTTGTTATTTATTTATTGACATTTTATGCATGTGAATGTTTGCCTGCACGTGTGTATGTGCACCGTGTGTGCCTGATGCCCTTGGAGGGCACAAGAAGGCATCGAACACCCTGGAATTGGAGTCACAGGCAATTGTGTGCCACCTGAAGTTGGTGCTGGGAACCAAATCCAGGTCTCCCGGAAGAGCACCATGTGCTCGTAGCCGCTGCGCCCCACAGCAGTTTCATTCTTTCTGCCAGCTAAAATCTACCTCAGCCACAACACTTAGTTTGTTATCTGCATTACTGTTTGAATGGGTTCTTAATAATCAAAATGGCAGGTGAGGTGGGGGGTAGGATGGCACACGCCTTTAATCCCAGCACTCTGGAAGCAGAGGCAGGCGGATCTCTGTGAGTTCCGAGGCCAACCTGGTCTACAGAGAGAGATCGAGGACAGGCACCAAAACTACAAAGAGAAACCCTGTCTCAAAAAACCAAAAAAAGAAAAAAAAAAAGTGCAAGGTATGACACTAAATCCGGGCACCTGCCTTTGCAAAGCGGGGCTCCGGTGAGTGTCCACCCTCTCAACCCACACAACTCTAATGCAGATTCCAGAGCTGACTCACTCCTTGCTGAGGTCCTGGGGAGAGCGACCTCTAACCACGACAAGGGTGCAGCACGGAACACCTATAAGGCAGAATCCACCAGACTCTAACCTGCGTCTTTCATTTCCTTCTGAAGCACAGAAAAGACAAAAATCTCACCGGTTGCCTTATCCCCTGCAACACAATATCGCCACCTGCTGGCCAAAGTGCCACAGTGGGCTTGTGGCACCAAAAGTGTTGCTCAGAATGTGAATTAGCAGTCAGTCTTTAAACACATGTTACAGCAAGTTGTGCTCCAATCACAATGGGCTGCCATATTTCTAGACTTCATCAACCCGATTACCAGCCCCCAACTGCACTACCTTTCTGTAGAAATGTGCTTTAAAACCAGAAATTATACAGTTCACTATTTTACATTTTTATTGCACCTTTTCCTCAATCTGGTGTTTACTATAAGTTCTCAGGCCTAATCTTTCAGATATGATTTTAATATACTCATACAGTCTCCGTTCACCCTGAGAAGTTTGTAGGGTGGTGTTCTTTCTACTCCCAGGAATAAGTCATTTGTCTGTGTGTGACATGTGAACGGTGTGGACAGACACCACCACTCACACATTCACCGAGGTACAATCATCTTCCATCCTTAAAATACAGGAAAAAAGCTGCTACAAATGAAGGAAAGAAGGAAGGGAGGGAGGGAGGGAGGGAGGGAGGGAGGGAGGAAGGAAGGAAGGAAGGAAAAGGGAAAATATGGGAACAGGGCCTGGGCTGAGGCTAGAGAGACGGCAGTGGTTGAGAGCTTAGCTGCTCTTCTGGAAGACCTGGATTTGGTTCTCAGCACCCACACCAGGTGGCACATAGCTGCCTGTAACTCTCCAGCTCCAGGGGGTTTCATCTGGCCTTCATAGGCACTGCACTCATTTGGTGTACATACTTTAAGGCACCCCACATACGCATCAAATAAATACATCTTTTTTTTTTTAAATGCAAGTAAAAGCTGGGCAGTGGGAGCACTTGGGAGCACTTGGGAGGCAGAGGCAGGCAGATCTCTGAGTTGGAGGCCAGCCTGGGCTACAGAGTGAGTTCCAGGACAGCCAGGGCTACTTAGAGGAACTCTGGTGGGGGGCAAAGGGGAAGTAGGTAAAATAGAGACTCGGGGTAAGGCAGCCTATAAAACCACTTTTTATGCACTATTGGGAGTGCACAGCCCAGTTTCAACACCAGGCTTCCTAGAGAATGGAATCTATTGAGCTGGGCATGCACACCTATGCACACCTATGTTGGCCATACACCTGGGATCCCAGCACACGTGTTATCCCAGAACTTGGGGTAAAGGCAGAAGGATCAGGAGTTTACAGTAATCCTTTACTGCATAGTGAATTTGAGGCCAGCCAGGTGTTATGAATTATGCACACGTGGGAAGCCCCTGGCTGGCCGGGCCAGGGTATCGCACTCATGCAGGGAACCATACTGACATAATGGGCAGATGCAGCAGCGGGCTGGCAGGCGACCCACTCCATGTGGGCATGGCGGCAGGGCAGCGGGTGGACATTCACAACCCAGACGTTACATCCATGTGAAATGGTTTATTATAATAGAGACAGAGAGAAGATAGGAAAGAGGGAGAGAAGAGAGAGACAGAGGGAAAGAGAGAGAGAGGTCGAGGGGTGCACACCTCGTGGGAGTGGAGAGAGAGGGAGAGAGAAGGGGAGGAGTTTTCATCAGGACGCAGGGTGGCACCAAGGGGTGGGATTTCAAGGGGCGGATCGGAATATTAACACCGGGGCCACGTGAAATCCTGCCTCAAAACAAAAACTAAATATAAACAAAACTGAGGGCAGCACTTAAGGGTAACGCTTTTTATTGAGAGAAAATGCTAGAGCAGGAAAAAGGAACGGAAATGTAAGTAGGGCAAGGAAGAATAAAGAGCCAGTGTGTGCGGCAGCCGCGTGGTGGGCAGCCGCGTGGTGGGCATCCGTGTGGTGGAGCATCCGTGTGGTGGGGCATCCGTGTCGTGGGGCAGCCGTGTCGGGAGCAGCCGTGTGGTGGGCAGCCCATTGCTTCACAGGCACATCCACCCAGTCGTTAGACCATGTGAGACACATCCAAAGGAAGCATGGGAAATGTCAGGATGGTACAGAGCCGGAGGAGCGAAGAGAAGGAAGACCTCTGCGCATTTCCCTCCTGTGTGTAGACTTCACTGCAGGAATGCTTTGACTCAGGTCACTCAGCTCTTTGGGGTGGCTCTTGAAGCCGAACTCTGCTTGCCATGGTGTGGGACCTCATCATCCTAGCCTCGAAGTTCTAGAATGGTAAACTCTCAGAGACTCTGGGAGAACGTCAAGAGAATCCATAGTGGATAAGATACAATAAAATGTTTCTATTCTTTTGCATTTAGTGAGACTTAAAGAATGTGGTTTCAGTGGGATGGTGGTGGCGCAGGCCTTTAATCCCAGCACTCGGGAGGCAGAGGCAGGCAGATCTTTGTGAGTTCAAGGCCAGCCTGGTCTACAGAGCGAGATCCAGGACAGGCTCCAAAACTCTACAGAGAAACCCTGTCTTGGGAAAAGAAAAAAAAAGAATGTGGTTTCATGGGCTGTGGAGATGTGCATTCCGTTTCTGCTGAATAGAATATTCTGTATGTAATTGATAAGTCTATTTGTTCTGTGGTATAGATTAACTCTGAGGTTTCTTTGTTGAATTTTATGTTAGATGTCCGTTAAAGACAAGAGCGGGGTATTGCAGTCATCCACTGTGGTTACATTAGCTTCTATTACTTTCCAATGTCCATTAGTGTTTTATGAAATAGGGAACCTAAAGGTTTGGTGCACAGATGTTTACAGCTGTAGCTTCTTCATAAATTTTAATGGTTTCCTTTGTGTCTTTTCACAGATGTTAGTTTGACATCAGCTACCCCAATCTCTCTGTTGGCTTGTTTGAGCTGTCATTCACTTGATACGTTGTTGCTGGGGGATGTCTTTTCATGAGCTGTGAATACATGTTGTTCCCATTGGTTAATAAAGAAGCAGCTTTGGCCTATGGCAAGGCAGCTTAGAGGCGGCAGGAAATCTAAGGAGAAAGAAAGGAAGGAGAAAGGCAGAGTCTAGAGAGATGCCAGCACCGCCAGGAGAAGCAAGATGTGAAAGTACCGGTAAGCCACGGCTACATGGAACTTGTAGATTAACAGAAATGGGTCAAGTTATAAGAGCTAGCTAGTAAGAAGCCTGAGCCATAGGCTATATAACTTACAATTAATATTAAGCCTCGGAGGGATATTAATGTACTATAAGCAGCTGAGGGACCACAGGGCCAGGCATGACTGGAAAAGCATGGACTGTCGCTGCGTGGGACCTGAGAAAACTTCCGACTACACATTGTCACGAATGTTTTGATTCTCAGTCTATGGATAAAGTGCATTTTGGGAGAATAAAAGACAATTGAACCTACTTCTTAGCCCATTAGCCAATCGGTGTGCTTTCGTTGGTATGTGGAGACCATTTCTGTCTGAGTCCGTTGTTGAGAATGTTTACAGATCTTTGTAAATTCTGTTGGTTGTTTTTCTAGTTTTTTAGATTCTTGTTCATTCTTTTCTTTCTTCCCTGTTAGTTTTAAGGCTTTTCTGGTTTACTGTTTGGATATCACAGATTCCTTCCTAGTTTCTTTGTTTGTTTTTGTTTTTCAAGATACAATTTCTCTCTGTAGCCCTAGCCATCCTGGAACTCACTCTGTAGACCAGTCGAACTCAAAGATTCACCTGCCTCTGCCTCCCGAGTGCTGGGAGACCGCCACCACTGCCTCTCTTGTAAAATGTGTTATTTCCTGTGCTCTCATGACAGAAGCAGTTCTTCTGTGTACAGTATTTCTTTAAGTGCCTTCTCCAGGGCTGGCTCGGGTGACCCATTGCTTAGTTTGTGCTTGTCTGGAAACGTGCTATTTCTCTGCCAACTGAAGGGCTAGCCTTGGTGGATGAGCAGTCTTGGTTGGCAGCTACGTGCTTTCTAATGCACCTTCCGTGTTCTCCTGGCTCCCAGCATTCTTAGCACATCGCCCATTCCCCTGCATCCTGCTCTGCTATCCTTCCATTTTCCATGGGGATTTCTGAAGCACACTTTCTTTTCCTCTCTTCCTCTCTCTGGAATAGAGCCTACTTTTTCTTATCCTGACTCTCCTTCACTGGATCACATGGAGGAAGTTCTAGCCCCCCAGAATTTCCAAACAATGACATTCATAAAAGGAGAACAAGTAAGTGAGTAAATCTTGGTTAAATTTTTTTTCGTCGGGGAGGGGCAGTTTTATATATAGCCCAGGCTGTCTTGGAATTTCTTCAATCCTCCTGCCTCAGCTTTCTGAGTGCTTGAGTTATAGATATGCACCAACATATCTGGCACTTGGTTGATTTTTATAACATATTTTTCTTTTGAAATTTTATAAAGCATGTATGTAATTGAAAATATTTAGCTTTTTTTTGGCATGTGTCCAACTAATCAGGACAGACATCAAACAAATAAAGAAGGATATCAACCATGCAGGGATGTGTTGGCTAAAGATCGCTAGCAATTGCTGGAGCAATGCACACGTTGAATAGCTTTGGAAGCAGTGCAAGTGAACGAGCAGCTAGCCTGGTAAAGGGCAGCGCCCTGATCCTCAGCACTTAGAATTTCTAAAAACAAGGCTTGGAGAGGTTCAGTGGTTAGGGACCCTTGCTGCTCTTGCAGCTGACCCAGCTTCTGTTCCCAGCACACACAGGGCAGCTCATAAACATGCCAGTAACTCCAGTTCCAAGGAATCTGGTGCCCTCTTTTGACCCACACAGGTACTGCACATATGTGATGCACATACACACACATAGACATACACATACACAGAAAGTACAAATGAAGAAAATCTTTTTTTAAATTATCTAAAAACAAAACAAAAACAAGAGAGTGTAACTCAGGGTAACATTTAATCTGCTCAAAATAGCCCACGCATACATAAACACATTTATGGATGTGTTTCAAATTCAATTTCTAATTGTTCAGAGTACCAATTTCCAGAAACTTAAATTGAGATGTTCTTCTAGTGTGGGCTGCTGGCCATGTACTGATACCCAGGTAATAAACTACAGGTTGACAAAGGCTTCCTGAGTCATCAAAGCGTGACCCAAGCACATTCTCTGTGGCGCTAAGGACCAAGATCATTACTGTGGGCTTCCTTGGACATTGTTTGTCATTAATGCTACTCAGTGTTCACTGAGTGAGAAGAAGGAATTTATGAGCAATCTTGATTCTCTGCCATGGCTAGAAAGCAGAGTCCCCTCCAGTATGAAGCGGCAAAGTTTCAGCCCCACAAGAAAGAATGTAATGACGGAACATTTGGGCCCGAGACCTGTGCGTCTGTGTTTACCCTCTGCAGAGGGCACACAGGTGCTTTTAGCTTTATTATGTGTCTCAAGAACGTTTCCAGGAGATGGATGGTCCCAAGTGACAAAGGCAATTTCCTTACAAAGAAATTGTGAGCTCTGGTCTGGCTAATCTAAATGGAAAAATTAAAAATGGAGCAGAGGAAGGTTAGTCTTTAGTCCCAGTACCCTTGAAGTATAAAGAGACGCAGCACCTTGGATGGTAGAATTTTAATCATTTAAACGAAAACCACAGTGATGGAAGAAAGCACCAGCTGATCGTCTGTGGCTTCAGCGGGGTCTGCTCTGTGGAATCTGAGGTGGGGAGGACGGAATACATGGCCTTGGCCTCGGCAGACCTTCCCAGTGGGTTTCTGAGTTTGCAGTGAAAGGTGTCAGGGATGTTCCAGACCGTGATGTTAGGAAGGGTTCCTGCCAAGTGGTGGTGGTGCACACTTTTAATCCCAGCACTGAGGAGGCAGAGCAGGGGGAATCTCTGAGTTCGAAACTAGCCTAGTCTACAGAGCAAGTTCCAGGACAGCCAGGGCTACACACAGAAACCCTGTCTCAAAAAACAAAAACAAAACAAAACAAAAACCAGAAACAGGTTCCCTCGGGGAGAATTAGGGGTTCTGCCCTATCATTCTCCACTCATCTTCTCCAGACAAGGTCTCTCACTGAACCTGGAGCTAGGCTCAGCCAGCGAAGCCCAGGGGTCCTCCTGTCTCGGCCCCCACAGCACTGGGGCTTCAGGCATGCCTGTGCCCATGCTGTAGTTTTTGTGTGGGTGCTGGAGATTTGAACCCAGGTTCCTCATGCTTGCGTAACCAAGTGCTCTTAGCCACTGAACCATCTCCCCAGCCCTTAGCAGTGTTCTTTATAGAGAGCCTCTAAAGACTCGCATGGTGGCTCATGCCCATAGTCCCAACATTTGAGAAGGCAGGAGGGTCACTGCAAGGCTGAGGTCAGTGAGGTTTACAGAGAGAGTTCCAGGCCAGCTGGGACCACTTGTGAGAGCTTGTCTAAAGAAGGAAAATTGGAGGAGGAAAGGAGGAGGGGAGGGGGAGGGGGAGGAGGGAGGCGGGAGGAGGGAGGAGGGAGGCGGGAGAGAAAAGCAGTTGCCTTGGGAACACATTCTTTTCATCGCGTGCCCGACCCCTCAGCCCCCTACCGCAAGCACTAGGAAGGCTGAAGGGAGAGAATGGAGTGAAGCTCTCCTCAGTTTCTAATTTGTAGTTTTTGTTGCTCTGTTTACCTCACAGCCGGCAAGTCTGCCATGACCACCAGGACTTGATAGACAGCTGGACCGTATCAGACTCCGGAGCAAACTCAGTCCCTGTGTGGGTCATTCTCATGGCAATTTGACCAAGTGCCTTGCCACGTGACTCCTCCTCAGTCTAAGGTTTAGGAGATGCTGCCAGTCCAAAGAGCAGGACCTGGTGACCTCAAGTCTGGCTCACATGCTGCTAGAGGTCCCTTCCCCTCCCCGGCACACTGCCCCTCCCCCATTCCACTCCCACACCATACCATGTGTTTTCCTCCTGGCTCTCAAGATGGCATGTCTCTCTTTTACTCTCGGCTTCAGGTGTCCAAAGAAGCTGAGAAACGTCCAGAGAAAGGATGTTAGGCAAACCGTGTCACGTGCCAGGCACCCCACATTCTCCTGAAGTGTTTCTATGCCTGTCTGTGCAGATACTCCACTTCTTAGTCACATTTCTATTTCAAGAGCACAGCCCAGTGCCCGGAACATGGGAGGTGCTTAGCAAACGCTGGCCAGCGGATGACTACGGGGTAAGAGAACCGCAGAACTCAGTTTCCAAACTCAGTGAAGACAGAAATGAAATGCCTTTTGTGGAAGGTGAGTATTGAAGATGCTGATTACCCGCATCCTGATTTTGTTTCTGTAAGGGTGGGAGACGGTGATACATGCTGCAAGCCGCAGGAAAATGTAACGGAATTCAGCTACTATCATAAAAGCTACTACTTGGAAAGGTCAAGGACTTTTCTGGAGGTCAAGCCATAGCTTAAGAAGTCTTGGTGATATTTTAGCTTTTGTATATATGTATTAGCCGATTCCTGCAATGATTTTCTTGTATGCTATGTATGTTTCTAAGAACTCATAACAGTTTATTTTGTCTGAAATACCTATCAAGCATCCAAGGCCAAACAATCTCCTGAATTAAGGCAAATAAAGCTCAAACCCTCCTTTCTTATACAGCCTTCGTGGTATTTATACTAACATTGTAGAGTCCTAACATTTACCTAACCACCTCTAGGAATGTAGTTTGATCACATAAATTCTCTTTTTCTGATATATTAACCAATTTTAGCTCTCAGTTGACCTCCTCCTTTACCTCTCCCCTTTTGGGTTGTAAAAGAAAGCCTGACAGTCACTGCTTGAGAAAAACTCTTGTCTGCCTTTATGACCCTGTAAGAATTCAAGCCTGGTGACCTTGCTTTAGCTAGAACACTGCTGTTGCATGGGTATATAACTGTAAACCTCGGAGACTTAGGGAGATTCTGACTGGAGAACTAGAAGAATGAGATGGAAGATGAGGAAGAGCCAGATGGGGCAGAAATGAGATGAGAGAATTAAGATAGAACATCGAGGGGACAGCAGATAAAGGTAGAGAGAAATCAGGCAAGAAAGAGCTAGGCCTGAGAACAGAACTGAAGCTGTGTAGAGAGAATCTTATCCCAGAGGAATAAAATAGATGGACTAAGAGCTCGGTGTACTTAGATTCTTTTCCCAAAAATAATTTACGCCATCCGTAGCTTCTCTTCTGGGCCCCTGGGAAGAAGATTATTAAGGCTGGTCCTTAATAATATTCGAGAGATAAAACAATAGACAGCAGTGGAAATGAGCCAGGCATGGAGGCACATGCCTCATCCCAGCATCTGGGAGATCACTGAGGCAAGTACATGGTGAGTTTCAGGCCAGCCTGGGCTACACAGCAAGACCCTCTCTCCTAAGAACAACAGAAAAAAGTGGGTGGAAAACTAGTGGAGGTTCTGTTGGGTACTGTGAGACCTGAAGTTACATTTTAAGTTATAATTGCTATGCCTAAGAGATCCATGAAACAAAAACACCTCTGATCTGCAAGTCCCTTGTGCAAGGACAGTTAGATCCTGAAATGCTGGAGGCTATTGTTCATGGGAGATAACAAGCCACATGTTCTCACTCCCCTAAACAAGTTTATTTGACCCATCTGCACCAGATGTGCTTGATCACATGTGTGTGGGAGGTTCACAGACAGGAAATACATCAGGATGTGTGCTTGCCCCTGATTGGACCTGATGAGAAATGCAATGAATTATAGGTTTTCCTTTTTAAGCTGCTGCAAACCATGATTTGGGTACATTTCCTGGGAATCTGGGTATGGACCTGACCAGAGCCCATCCACCTAGCCAGTATTTAATTAAAGCTTGTTTCAAATTTGATTTTAAACTATGGCAGTGGTCTTATTCTCCATTGGTGGGATTAACAGTACCCTCCCACTTCTCAGCCCTGATCTCATCCTTAGCTATTCCTGGAGGCCTCTGTCACATCTGAAGTCTTCACAGGCTTGCCTTTTCTTTGACAGAAGCAGAAAGACTGCTGTGAGTTCAAGTCCAGAAACTGAATTCCAGACCAAGCAAGTCTACAGGGCTACCCCACCTCAAAACAAAACAAACCAACAGCAAACCAATAAATAAAGATCAGCCAGGGCCTGAGGAGCAGAGGGTTTCTCTACCTGAAAATACACCCAGATCTCTTTTTCCCCAAATTCTTTTTTTTTTTTTCCACGTGGACTCAATGGGGTTGAGAAGAAGTGCTGATATTACCTACAAAGCAGCCATTGGAATAGGTGAGTCAGTTTGTAACAGTCATGGCTGAAAGTCAAAGATCCATATTCCACAGGCTGGAAGAACTTGGGGGCCCCTGAAGGTTAAGATAAGGGAGAAGAGTCGAGGACACATGGGATGCAGGCAGTCACCCCAGCACACCAGTTTCACAGTGACCCCAGATTCCAATCCCCAAACCAAGATCGAGCAGATGGATATGGGACCCGAGAGACATGGGGAAGGAAAGCCTCGGCTGCCCAGTTGTTACTTCTGACTCTCATGTGTGCTGGAACCTGACCAAGACACTTCAGGGCCAAGATAAAAACAGTGAAGGCTCCTGTCCCAACCTGTGGACCTCTTTCTATGAAGGTGGGCAAAGTTAGGAAATTCACATCTGCTGGGGTCTGATGATGGAGGAGTCTGAAGAATGACCGTCATAAGCACACTGTGCTGTTGGTGATTATAATTCTATCATTAAAAATAAGAAAAAAGAAAAAAAATCAGTAAATAAATGGTCTTATTAATTAAGAAACACAGAAACAATTGCAGAGTTAAAAGCCCAAGAGGTCAGAGCTAGAAACCTTACCCTTCACTGGTGCTGTCCTTCCTCTCAGCAAAGAGACCTACTTCCTGTGTGTCTGTCTTTTTTTTTTAGAGTTTCTGTTCTGCCTTCTCATTGGTTGTAAACCCAATCACATGACCTCCTAGTCACTGCCTGTCTGTACAGACCTCCAGGTCTTCTATGGTTGGTACTGAGATTAAAGGCGTGTGTCTCCATGCTGTCTGTATCCCTGAACTCACAGAGATCCACCTAGCTCTGCCTACCAAGTGCTGGGATTAAAGGCGTGCACCACCACCGCCCAGCTTTTGCTATGGCTTGCTAATAGCTTTGACCCCTGGGCAACTTTATTTATTAACATACAAATCACATTTTAGTACAAATAAAATATCACCATAAAAATCTATGTGGGAGACACAGAAGGAAACATCTGTTTGATGTTGCCAAGTAGTCCTCGCACCCGAGGCTGACCACCAGACCTCCAGTCAAACCCCAGCTTCTGGCAAAATGTCTTCTCCGTCATCTTTTCAAGTCCTCAAAGACGGGTCTCTCTTTGCAGATCAAAGTTGCAAGTATTATGCAAACATTATCTTTAGGTATTTTTAGAAAGGACTCCCCAGGTAGATAACCGTCTGAGGTTCTCCACCTTCACCTTCCCCATCCCCCAGGAGGGGTCCACAGGAAAGTCGGGGTGCTGCTGTTGTTTTCATCTAAGTTGTTCTGTTACCCAGTATCCCACAGCACGCCACCTCCAGGAAGGGCGTGGATATTAGATCTCAGACCACGAGAGGCTGGCAGTGGGATCTGTGAGCCTCGGTTCATCATGGGCAGCAGTAGCCTTGACCTTAGAACACAGCTGGAAGACAGCCCAGTGAGCGACACAGATGGTGGGAAGCGGTCCTGTGCTGCAGGGCCACCTTCCAGGTTTGGGGCTTCAGACAGAAGAGGAACTCTGAAACACCCTGGCACTCAGTACTGAAGGATTTGTATGTCAAGTTGTTAAGGGAGTTACAGCGGCAGATGGACAGTACTCTGTAAGAGTCCCTGAGGGTTATGGGCCATTCCCGCCCCTCCCCTACTCCATTTGGGTTTTGGTGTGGGAAGTAGCAAAAATACCACCACTTTACTGTAGAACTGCAGATTTCAAACACGGTGGCGATTTCGTGGAGCTACACTGATGGCGTCTCTCCGTGGTGTGGAGGCTGTGTCTGTATGAGGAGATATACTGATGGTGTCTCCCTGTGGTGTGGAGGCTGTGTTTGTGTGAGGAGATACACTGATGGTGTCTCCCTGTGGTGTGGGGGCTGTGTTTGTGTGAGGCCCTACACTGATGGTGTCTCCCTGTGGTGTGGAGGCTGTGTTTGTGTGAGGAGATACACTGATGGTGTCTCCCTGTGGTGTGGAGGCTGTGTTTGTGTGAGGCCCTACACTGATAGTGTCTCCCTGTGGTGTGGGGGCTGTGTTTGTGTGAGGCCCTACACTGATAGTGTCTCCCTGTGGTGTGGAGGCTGTGTTTGTGTGAGGCCCTACACTGATGGTGTCTCCCTGTGGTGTGGGGGCTGTGTTTGTGTGAGGCCCTACACTGATGGTGTCTCCCTGTGGTGTGGGGGCTGTGTCTGTATGAGCCATTACTTTTAGTTCCCTTCACAGCACCTAGAAAGCAAATAGTTATGAAATGAACAGAAGAAAGGTCAAATCAGGAAACATCGATTGACACCTGTTGACTGTCAATATACATACTGGGGCAAGACACTGTGACACACAATTTTGTTTAATGTGATCTTGGACGGAGGACCAGGAAGGTCACCTTGAGGAATTTAGTCTCTAGTTTAGGAGATGGGAGATGAAACAGGAATGGAGGGAGGAGGTGAGTGATGAAAACAGCATAAAGCTCACTGGTTCCTTTATCCCATAAGCAACAGTGAGCGGCTGCTGGGCAGCAGGCTGGAGCAGCTGGGCTGAGGGCCTTCTGTTCTACTGAGGGAGAGAGCCCACGGCAAAGGAAGTGACAGGCCAGGTGATAGGTGCTTTCATGTCACCTACAACTTGATACAAAAAGAATTGCAGTTGAGAGTGAAAGGAAGAGCCAGCCTCACACAGGACTGCTGTGGGATAACGCTTCTGTACACTGGTTTAATAAAATTCTGATTGGCCAGTAGCCAGGCAGGAAGTATAAGTGGGATAAGCAGACAAGGAGAATTCTGGGAAGAGGAAGGCTGAGTCAGGAGACGCCAGCCTGCCGTACAGGGAGCAGCATGCAATGGCACACAGGTAAAGCCACGGAAAATGTGGCAACATATAGATTAACAGAAATGGGCTGAGTTTAAGTGTAGGAGCTAGTCAGTAGTAAGCCTGAGCTAATGGCCAAACAGTTTTAATGAATATAAGCCTCTGTGTGTTTACTTGGATCTGAGCGGCTGCAGACCGAGCAGGACACAGGAAAACTTTCAGCTACACAGGACCATTAAGGAGACATTCAAAGGGATAGAATGTAACTTTGGAGTTGGAGGATGAAAGAAATTTAAATAAAAATGATCACTGGCACAGTTATATATTGCACATACATGTCTATAACACACACACACACACACACACATGCAAATGCACACTCATACCCAAAGAAGTGTTATATATTAGTTACTTTTCGGTTGCTGTGCTCAAACACCATGACCAAAGCAACTTATGGACAGAAAAGTGTTTATCTGGGCTTAGGATCCAGGGGGATTGCGTCTGTAAAGAACGGGAGATGTGGCAGCAGGCAGACACGGTGACTGGAATAGGGAGCCAAGGGCTCACATCTCCAGCGGCACTTATGAAGCACAGAGGAGGAACAGGAAGTGACACACGGCTTTATAACAGTGGCACACTTCCTCCAGCCAGGCTACACCACCTAGACCTCCCCAAACAGCACCACCAACTGGGGACCAAGGGTTCAAATGCCTGGATTTATGGGGAACATTTCTCACTTGAACTACCACATGCTGGATAACTGCATAAGAGGCTAGAGAGGAAAATATTAAGGAGATCACCAGGGACAGGGAAGAATCATTGGAAAGATGTGTGTAGAAGAATTCCTATGGCCCACAGAGGGACTGGCATGCTTTACAGACGCAGAAACTCTCCAGCTAACTGAAGGCACTGGGGGTCATAAGGAAGTTATTGCTTCACAGTGGGGCCAAATAAGTCAGCTGAATGCCAAGTTAAAGACTGCTCTGGAGGCACCTTCCTGACCAGCCTGAGCAGAGGGAGCACAGCACTGAACTGTTCCTGGGGACCAATCCTCACCTCAGCAAACTCCAGTACTACTCAGAGCACTTGGAAGTATGTAGCATCCACCAGTGTAAAGCTAACAGTATCCAGGTGTTCTAAAAAGTTACCAGGTAGAGGACACATGCTATAATCTCAGGTCTTGGGAGACAGAAGCAGGAGAGCCAGGATCCATCCTTGGCTACAGAGTGAGTTTGAGGTCAGCCTGGGCTACAGGAGACCCTGTTTCAATACTACCCCCTCCCTCCAAGAAATTATTAGGCAGGAAATAAACAGAAAATATGATCCATAATCAGAAGGAAAATATGATCATATGGAATAGGTGGAGGTTAGTGATCACAGGGGATGAAGCAAGGTCACAGCTACACGTTCTATGCTCAAAAGGGAGCCTGATAAAAGAAACAGAAAGTCTAAAAAAATGATCCAATTGAGACAGAGCAACGATACATCATATGATGAGAAAATCATGCTGGCTGGGATGGGAAGCAGACTGGACAACGAAGAAGCGAAAATCACAAGAGTTAAAACAAGCGAAATTCCAGAAGTGAGTCAGGGTGGAAACTGACCGAAGGAGGCAGGCGAGGACCAGTCCCTGGGGCAGCTCAGAGTGGGGCGGCACACATGCCACAGGAATGTCAGAAGCAGAGGCGACAGATGCCGTGGGCTGCGTTGTTTCTTCAGAATTCACGCTGGCATCCCAGACCTTAGAGAAAGAAGCCAGCCAGGAGCCTGGCCAAATGTCAGCAAAGGAAGTGTAACTCTGACCCCACACAGGAGTAATAGGCTGCAGGTTCACGCACAGGGCTGGGACGGTGTGTGTGGAGGGGCACTGCTCTGCTCACCTTACAGATCCCCGTCATGTGATGCTCACAGCACCGTCGGGTGTATCGACAGTTACATCTCCGTTTCATGGACAAGGAACCTGAGATCAGGGAGGGCAAGGAGTTTGCTGAAGGCCAATGCATTTACAGTCTGACTCAATGGGCCAAGAACAACATCTCCACTGCTCATGTTCCAGAAATACTGGGTGTTAAAATGCCTCCAAGTGCCCACGGGCCTATTAGAGCCTACAAATACCGTATAGGGAAAAGCATTACAAAGGAGATAAACCACACTGAGAACGACAAGGGACAGGGTTTACTCTGAAACGTGTGGATCCCCGTGCCTGATGTAGCAGTGACAGTCTTCAAGAGGTGGCCAAGCCCTTTGGAGAGAGCAATGCCTTTCCCGTGGGAATGGTTCATTCTCACGAGAGCAGGCTATAAAATGAGGCCGCCCTTATTCCTGTGTCTCCTCACCACTCACTCGCCCTCTTGTCTTCCGGAAAGAGTTAATTATCACAAAGGTCTCTAAGAATCCAAGCAGAGGGGCTGGAGAGATGGCTCAGCGGTTAAGAGCACTGACTGCTCTTTCAGAGGACCTGAGTTCAATTCCCAGCAACCACATGGTGGCTCACAACCACCTGTAGTAAGATCTGGCGCCCTCTTCTGGCCTGCAGGGACACATGCAGGCAGAACACTATATAAAT
This sequence comes from Peromyscus eremicus, assembly GCF_949786415.1. NCBI lineage: Eukaryota > Metazoa > Chordata > Mammalia > Rodentia > Cricetidae > Peromyscus > Peromyscus eremicus. Next base: position 62,291,545 of record NC_081436.1, read on the forward strand.
AATAAATAAATAAATCTTTAAAAAAAAAAAAGGATCTGAGCAGAGAGTAGCCCATGTTCTTTGACTTGGTAGCCTCTAAAGAACTTTTTTTTTATTAAACAAATCACCCAGTCTCAGATAATCTATTATAGTAACAGAAAACGGACGAAGACGAAAGTCCTAGGAAAATAGCAAGAAGTTAGACTAGCAGGGGACCCTGCTTGTGTAAGACCGTAACTCTCACACAAAAGAAAATGAAAATCCGTGACTTTTAAAACATGTTTGGTGGATGGCATGTATGTACCACAGCGCATGTGCGGATGTCAGAGGGTAACCCCGGGCATCAGTCTCTGCCTTCCATCTAGTTTGGGGACAGATTGTCTTTCCGGTTGTCTGCTTCTGGCTCCATCGCCCCAGCTGGCTGGCAAACTTCGGGACTCTCTTGACTCTGCCTCCCATCTTGCTGTAGAAGGGCTGCATCAGCTTCACGTGGATTCTGAGGATTCAAACTCCAGTCCTCATGCTTGTGCGGGAAGCTCTGTACTCACTGAGCCATCTTCCTGGCCCCAGAAATCCTTTCACTGCTTCAGCACGCTTGGAGAAATGGTTGCTCTTCTGGAACTTTTCATGCTGTGGAGATAACCAGCAATCTCTCTCTGCCTGTCCTCAGATTTGCCAGAACTCAGAAGGGACCCTCGAACTCCAGAGTATAAAACACAGGCTTACGACACAGAGTCACACTACCCCCTCAGGACCAACAGCCTGGGCTCACTGAATGCAGCTGAGCTCCTCAGCGTGGTATTCAAGGCCACCCCAGCTACCCCACTCATTTGCCATCACCAGCACCTCCATCCTTCCCTCACCAAACGACCATCCCTTATCCTGACTTGTGTGTCCCAAGGCAGCTTTATCCTGTGTACCACCTTGTACCCAGCTGTCCCGTCAATCATCATCCAACCCACCCCTCTGAGCTCATTGGACAACGAGCTGGTTGCTCCAGTAAGCAGACGGCTTCCCAGTGTGCTTGGGGCTGCTTTATGTTTTCCCTTGTTGCCTCTGCAACCTACAGAGGGGCAGAACCCAATCACAGACATGTCTGGATGTTTCCCAGAGACCAGGACGTCACCTGCCCTGAACTAGGCACTCCCTAACCACTCACTAAACTATAGTTTACTTATTATATTTGTGACCTATAACTCCTACAAGTCTTGGACCCCCCCAAAATCTCAAGTCTGCCATATCTTAAAGACTCATCAAGAGGGGCCCTGACAGCCTTTCCTTGTGACTGAATCTAGAACACGAAAACTCCCTCCTGGGAAATCCTTCCCATGCTCACTGTTTTTCCTCCAGCCCATACGAGAAGCTGATTTTCTTATTTGTTCCTTTCAAACTTTGGAGAGTTCCTGGTGGGCACCTGGTATAACGTTCTCAGTAGGCCTTAGAACCTGGTCCTGGCGGGACTTGCCACCTCACTGGGTGGCACATTTGTCACAGGCTGGCATTCATCCTCTGCACACAACACCATAGAGTGAAAGCCCACACTCCAGGTTAATAATCTCAGCCATCCTGAGATTATTTCCAGTCTTTACCATTACAGTAACCTTGTAGGGGGGGTACATGAGGGTGCTAAATGTGTTGAATTGTGTGGATGTGTGTGGGTGTTCATGTACATGTGTGTGAAAGAGATACACAGAGAGAAAGATGCACACAGAGTACAGAGATTTCTTTCTAAGGATGAGGCTGCTGAATAAAATGTCAGTCCCATCTCGAGCTTAGTGAGCAGAAACTAAGCATTTGGGAACTTGATTAAGTCCTTGGAATAGTCTTCCAATAGCTGGATCCCCCGTCATTCCAGATCTGGGAAACTGATCAAAGACTCCAAGTCAGTCCTTGATGTGGTCACCTCGTTCTGGCCCAAAGCAACAGATGTTGAAAGACAGAGCAGCGTCTCCCACTGACTCACACTTGTCAGAGTTATTTGAAGATTCTCAAGCTCACTTCCCTGGCTCGGACCCAAAGAATCTACTCAGATCCACCCTACGGCAGGCTTTGGTTTTATGTTTGTGAATCAGGTGAAATTTTAACCACTGTGTTTTGTGTCACCCCCAAAGATACACACACAGACACACATCTGCACATACCTGATGGGGTACTTCAAGCAGCTGGACGTGCCCTGCATGCTTCTGGCCAGCCTCTTTCCAGCCAGTCCCTGAACTAGTCCTTTGTGCAGCAGATGGCGCTGTGGATCGCACGCTGCAAGACAATCTGCAGGTAATTTTAAGGACTCTCCTGACCCCTAACTGCGTTTCTCGCAAAGCCTGGAGTTAGTCTCCTTTGATACACGTCCTTTTCTCTGAAGTCTTTAAAACATTATTCATTCACCACAAGCCTGTGAATGGATCGCAAAATGTACGAACTGTCTAGCTACGTAGCCATCCATCCCCTCAGCAACCGCTCAGGACTTGCTTTGGCCCAGGGGTGATTCTAAGTCCTAGGGATGGTGGGTAGAGCACACAATTAAGGCACACACATTCAGAATTTTCAAATGGTGCAGCCAGACAACATAACATTCTCAACTGCTTGCTGTCCTCATATACTCAACTGAAAATAAGCAGGCTTTTTGTTTGGTTGGTTTTTGTTTTGTTTGTTTGTTTTGTTTTGTTTTATTTTTCTAGACAAGCTTTCTCTGCATAGCCCTGGCTATCCTGGAACTCACTCTGTAGACTAGGCTGGCCTTGAACTCAAAGATTTGCCTACATCTGCCTCCCAAGTGCTAGGATTAAAGGTGTGTGCCACCAACACCCAGGTAATCAGCAAGGTTTTAAGGGGCAAACATTTTTGGGGAAGTGACATGTTGCATAGAGGCCTGACTTATACCACCCGGGTATGATTGGCATGGGTTGCCCTCATGCCAAGTTAACTGGCCTGCGAGTCTGGGTTCTGAGGGATTTGAGTTGTCCAGGTCCACAGCATGTGCAGGCCTGGGGTGAGGCCACTGACTGAGTAGCTAAGGACCCCTTGATGATCTCAGAGCAAAGGCATCCAGGCCTTGCTGCTGCTGCTGCTGCTGCTGCTGCTGCTGCTGCTGCCACTGATGCAGCCCTGTAAACTGGGTAGCAGAGCTCGGTCAGCAGCTAGAAATGCCTTGTGCCCTGCCAGCCTGTGGTTGCTGAATCATCTCACTTGTTCCCTATTTGGATTCATTCCCAAGGCCTGTTCAGGGGCTGTCCCAGCATCACCGAGAGAAGGACAAGTCAGGTTTCCTTAGCAGACAAATTCAGCTGAAAGCCTCGGACTTGGAACGGCTACCCACCCCTGCCTCCTTCTTGTACCCGAACACCCTGCTTACTCATTACAAGAGGGCAGGGGAGTCGTGGTCCTTGAGACAGGAAAGAGCACAGCTGTGGTTCCAGAGCCGGAAGGAGTCCAGGCCTGGGCCTGTCCATTCCTGCGTTCCGTGTGTCTTCTTCGGAGCATCCTCATCACTGGTGTCAGGCAGAGATGACAGATGCAGCTGAGCCACATCAAGCATCTCCTCGTTGCTCTTTCAAGCAAGCTGGAGACACCCTGATTCTGGAGTGCTGACCAGAAGCAGGTGGCTGGCCACATCCATCTGCCTCAGACTCAAAAACGCTCTGAGGCTGATCTGACGCCCCAGACCAAGGACAGACATACTTCAATCTTTCCCTTTAGGGCTTCTTTTCATTGTATCTGTGTATGTGTGTCTGTAAAGGGGTGAGTGCAGGAGCCCGCTGAGGCCACAAGAGGGCACTGGATCCCCTGGACCTGGGGTTACAGATGTTGTGAGGCACCTGATGCTGGTCTGGGGAACCAGACATGGGTCCTCTGTGAGAGCAGTAAGTGCTCTTAACCAGGAGCCATCTGTCCAGCCCCTGGGGGAAGGAACACTTTGTAATGCCACCTCCTCATCATTTGTCCTGGTCCCCAAGGCCACAGTTCTCTTTGGCTTTACTCAGCCACGGAAAATTTGAACCATAGATGACAGAAGAAGAATACTCAGTGAAACTCAACATGTAACATCACCCAGCTCCCACGGCTGCAGACAGATTGCCAACTGTCCGGTGCTGCTCTTCACAAGCTCCAGGCCAAGGTCCAAGTGCCGGCTCTACCGGGCAGTCTGTTCCCGTTTCTGCTGACTTCCGGAGGCTGTCACGTTCTCTGGTTGTGAGCTTTTCCTCGTCACCCTCACCTCTTCCTGCGATTGCTCCTTCCCCTGCTACCCACTCTAGTCTCCTGCCTCCCAGTTATAAGGGCCCTTGTGATCACATGGTGCCTGCCCAGGTGACTTGGGATAAGCTCCCTATTCAACATCCTTAACTGAAACACATCTGTAAAGCTGGTTTGACTCTATAGAGCTACACTCACGGGGTTAGGAGGTAGGCATCTTTGTGGCCACTTTGAGCATAGCCCAGGGGAGGGAAGATGTCAGACATCCGCGTAGGGGTGGGGTTGTCTGCATGTTACCCCGGAAGCACCGCCCCTAGTAGGCAGCAGGTAACTGCATGGTACCTGCCCATCCCCAGCGCGTGGCCAAGGGGGGGGGACCTCTAAGACCTGGAATGCGGTATGTGCTCGCTCTCTTGGCCACCTTGTGGTCTTGGATACTGAATGCTGGTACTGCTGACCAAGGCAGAGCTCTCTAGAGAACCGCGTTAGATCACACCTCACCTTCCCTGGACCCCGCGACCAACTGCCTTTTGCTTGTAAGTTAACCCAGAATCAACCCTTTTGGCTATCAGACAGGCTGCATGGGATTGCCTCATTACAGCCATGCTCACAACCACCTCACAACTGTGTCCTCTCTGAAGGGCCTGCTGGGTGAACAGCTGATAACAGGCCCTGTGCTCCAGGAAATCTATTGCTGACCATTAATTTCAGATGAGGCATCTGGGAGCCAAAAAGCAAATAATATGTAGCTCTTTCCTCTCATGCATATGGGAATTCCTTAAAACTGTGAGCTTCCGCTCTAGAAGTGCCCATCCAGCCGCTAGCTGGGTGACTGGCTACACGAGGCCGGTCCAGGCAGATGTTCCAGGACCTTGCTACTCTGCTTCAGTTAGGTCGACTTGGATCAGATCCAAGCCTTAAGACTCTTTCGTCAGTTGAAGACCACTAGTGCTGGGGTACTTGACTCCTCGTGTAAGAAGTTCAGCCGCCTTCCTAGAAGGGAACGCGTGTACCGTGTCTTGCACGGTTTCAGGGATTTACCTGACTGGGGTGGTAAAGAAAGAAGGACAGACACGAGTAGAGAAAACCTGGGATCTGGCAGCCACGCTCTCTGCTGGAGCGGCACCAACCCCGAACCTCAGCGTTTTATTACGTCCAGCGTGGCGGGAGTGGTGGGAGGGGCTGGCGGTCCGTCTCCCAGGGGAGCAGACTCCGGCTGTAGTCACCCAACAGGAGGAAGCTCTCTAGCTGCTCATTTCTTTGCACACACCGCCAACATTCTCACTCAGAGAAAAGGAAGGCTTTGCCATGCCTCAGAGGCTCACAGAGGTGGGGGAGGGCTGGGGTGCCACTCCCTGTGGTCCTCCATGTGGCTGTGCTCCTGAGAACAGGACACACTCACCCAGAGCTTCCTCTGTTCACCACAGGAGAGACCCGAGTTACTGAGAAAAGGGCCAAGTCAAGCGTCGAGTGCACCAACCACTTTCTGTTGTTGTGATAAAACTCCACCACCAAAAGCAACTCACGCTCAAGTTTATGTGGCTCACAGTCCCAGAGGAGGGAGGCCGTTGTAAGGATTCAGTCCTTAATTATGTCATCAGCCTTCCACGGCGTCCCAGCCTAAAAAGCGGGTGGGCCCTCTGTGCATGCTCTGTCTCTCTCCTTTCCGCTCCTTCCTCCCCCCTCTCTCTTCCCCCATCTCTCTCCCCCTTCTCTCCTCCCTCCCAATAAAGCTCTATCTAAAAAGATAACTATGGCTGTGATTCTTTTTTTTTTTTTTTTTTTTTTTTTTTTTCGGTTTTTCGAGACAGGGTTTCTCTGTGTAGCTTTGCGCCTTTCCTGGAACTCACTTGGTAGCCCAGGCTGGCCTTGAACTCACAGAGATCCACCTGGCTCTGCCTCCCGAGTGCTGGGATTAAAGGCGTGCGCCACCACCGCCCGGCTGGCTGTGATTCTTTCAATCAGCACGCTCCTCCTCCGACGGCATGGCTGTGGGCAGCAACCAGCCATGAGGAGCCGTAGCGTAAACAACAGCCATAATGGTAAGGGGTCATGGCTGCTGACCGCCAGAGCAGGGAGCTGAGATTATGTCTTCAACTGCAAACGCAAAGCAGAGAGTGAAATGGAAATGAAGCTGAGCTGTGAACCCTCTGAGCCAAACTTCCTCCACCAAGATTCCATTTCCGAAAGGTCCCATAACCTTCTCAGACAACGCCACCAAGTGGGAACCGACTATATAGTTATGTGAGCCTATGCTAGACATTTCTCATTCTAACCACCACAGTGTTCTAGCTGTCCCTACCAGGTGTGTGAGCAAGACCAACTTGACCAGGCCAACTGCCGGATGGAGAATACTCCCAGTCCATATTGAGAGAGAGAAAAACCATCCTGGCAAGTTCTCCCAGAATTCTTGATTCACAGAGCAGTGAGTTACAGGAAAGTCACTACCATATAAAGTCCTCTATTTTGGGGTTGGTTGTTATGCAGTGAATGGAACTGATTGGAGACTATTACATACTATACTATGTGCTAGCTGCTTTCTGTAGGGTCTGGGGGCAGAAATCGAGGGGTGTCCAGCAGCAAGTCCAGGTCCATCTCATTAGATGGGTTGGCTCCGGACCTCTTCTCTCCATGTGTGAAGGGCTGGCCAACCAGCTTGCCTCCACAGCAGGGACTGTGGACATGGGCAGTCTCAGAACCGCTCAGGGTGGCGAGTCAAGGTGAAGAACTTGGTTGTCTCAGCAATCCTGTCTCAGCGCTGTGGTTACAGGGTATACATGGAGAACAGAAGCTCTCTGCTTGTGTTAGCATTGTCTCTAAGTGTGGGTGTTAGTACGGGTCTGAGATAATTTGATTTTGTATCCTAACTCATTTTTAGTATTGAACAGAAGCAAGGCCGTGGGGATACTCTTTATTCTCCCTAGAGTTTGAGAGCTAACATATTCCCTGCTAATGTATCACGCAGTTCATGTGTTATGTAATTTGTGGACGAGTTTGCTCCTCTCCTGTCCTGAAATGACCCTCCTGCCTCACACGCAGAGCATGCCTTGTCTACAGTGTGGTACAAATGTTTGTGACTATATGTCAGCCTGTGAGCACTTGTTTTAAACTATCGTCCTTCAGAAGCTTGGCTCAGCCGAACTCAAACGATGATGAAAGCGTTGGAGAGGAGTGAGAACACCTCTCTAGGCAAGACAGTTCCAACTACCGCGGAGTGAAACGGCCCCGAAAACAGCCGGCATGCCCAGGGCCAGAGAGCTAGTGTTGAAGACATTTCTGGCTAGTCTTTGCATGGTAAAAAGTGTAAGAGGTTAGATGCTGCAATCCAAGGGCTTTCAGGACCCAAACAAAATCACCATATATGGAAATCTGTTCTTGAGCAACACATAACACACACACACACACACACACACACACACACACACACACACACAAGCTTGCATACACTCCTTTTTTGTATATTAAGATTCATTTTGTTTTTGTTTTTGTTTTTCGAGACAGGGTTTCTCTGGGTAGTTTTGGTGCCTGTCCTGGACTGGATCTCGCTCTGTAGACCAGGCTGTGTTGATATCCACACAGGAAGCCAGAGTGTCTGAAGTAGTAGCACATGGGTGTTAACGTGCTTGTCAACCCATAATAGGCCAGGGCAGAGGGAGGGCACTCATAGGGACTGACAGGAGCCTGGGAAAGCGGGACACCATTGCAGGGGGTGAGGGGGTGCAGGACACCACAGCCATGAGGCAGGGGGTGAGGGGGTGCAGGACACCACAGCCATGAGGCAGGGGGTGAGGGGGTGCAGGACACCACAGCCATGAGGCAGGGAGGGGCAGGACAGACAGCTGTGCTTTTTTCTCATCTTTGGCAGGCCCTGACTGTGCTGTTAGACTTTCCTCCCCGCAGCATGGAGTCACAGCTTCCTCGTGCCTGAAGTAGGTTGAGGATGCCACATGAGTCCCTCCTGCAGGTTTCCAACTAGGAGTCCAGGAGGGGTGGCTGGCACTAATCCTGGGAATTCAGTGTCCACCAGGAGACAGAGAGGCCCGATTCTTGCAGCATCACTGACCTCGGCTGTACAGATAACAGAGAGGCCATGCCTGGAGCTCAGGTCACAGTGGCAGACACTCTCTGAGACCACACACGGTCAGCTCTGAACAGAGCTTTCTGTAAGTCTTGAAATGCTGAGTTCCAGGTTGTGCTGCTTCCCCAGTCTTCAGGTCCCATCTGGTGAGATTTTATCCACGAAGACTAGTCAACGGTTATAAAACATGGGTCTAAGTGATGGGTCTCTGTTTCTACCCCCAGCCCATTTTTTGCAGCTGTTAGTCTAAGCCACCAGCTCCCCCAAATAAACTTGCCTTTTTACTTTGAACCAAAACTTTCACTTGAAGACAGATGAGACTGAGATGGTGACCTTTCTGGTTTGCGGAATTCTTTGGCTACATTATTTATTAGCCCGCAGGTGCTGCACGGAGTTCTACAGCGGATATTGAGAAGCCGAGGAAGAGAACGCTGGAGGAAGTGTATTTTTGTTCAGCAGTGGGGTGTCTTTAAGTCAGTCTTCCCATGGGGCAGCTGTGGGTCCTGCATTTGAACTTGGACTTTGCAGTGCGTCTTGAATGTCAGGGGAACTGGAAAGAAGCGATTCAGCCTCACTTCCTTTCATTGGGTTTTTGGTTAAACTTTTCCTAAATAATATTTTTATTAACTCCTTGAGAATTTCATATATTTTTATCATAATTCATTCCCTCTCTTAACTCCTCCTAAATCCTCCCCCCATCTCCCTACCTTCTCAACTTCATGTTCTCTCTGTCTCTCTGTGTCTTTCTCTCTCTGTGTACGTGTATGTGTGTGTGTCTCTCTCTCTGTGTCCCTCTTTGATTTTTTTGAGGCAGGGTCTCTCTGGGTAGCCCTTGCTGTTCTGGAATAGACCTGCCTTCCTCTGCCTCCCAGGACTAAAGGCACGGACCCCACACCCAGCTCTCTCTCTCTCTCTTGAGTCCCTCTGAGTCCAGTTAGTGTTGGTTGGTTACCAGGCACTGGGCCGCCCGCCCCGGGGTGTTGTTGATATACCAGGATTCACAACTTTAAAAAGACTTGGCTTTCTTTCTCCCAGCAGCAATCAAATGCCAAAGCTCGGAAGAGTCAGGGGTGGGACTTCATGTCACCTCCTCCTTCTAAGCTGAGACTTTGTCTGGCTGGATCTCACTCGGGTCTTGTCCACATTGTCACAATTCCTGTAAGGTCATTTCAGCATCTGCTCTGTTGTGTGGGGACAACGCTGCTTTCTTGTGTCACCCGCTACCTCCAGCTCTTACAAACCTTCTGTCCCGATCTCAGGAGGTCCTGAGCCTCTGGTGGAGGGGTGTGCTACAGACATCCCACTTAGGGCTGAGCACGCTGCAGTCTCTTATTCCCCACTCCCTGCACACTGACCAGTTATGGATCTCTGTTAATTCCCATGTACTGCAAGAAGAGTCTCTGCTGAGTGCTGTGGCCTCGGTATTTTTAAGAGGTCACTTCATGGGCTGGAGAAACGGCTCAGTGGCTAAGGGCTCATCCAGAGGATCCATGTTAGGCAGTGACAATGACTTGTAACTCCAGCTCCAAAGACTGACATCTTTGATCTCTGAAGGCACCCACATACTCTTAGCATACATTCATACACACACACACACACACACATACACACACACACACACACACACACACACACACACACACACACACACACACACACACAGAGAGTCCTAAAAAGAGTCTAGAAGGCAGACCGTGGATGGTAGGTTGGTATCTCGGAGTCAGAGAGATGCTTGCAGCCTAGGTGGATGTCACAGCCAACCATGTCAAAGGTAGGTGGGAGCCCAGGCCTCCAGTCTTCTTTGTTGATGAAAGCTGTAAAAATTACTTGTGGGTTAAAAGGGAGCTAAAGTCAAGAGCCAACATCATTCTTATGGCCATTGCAGAGAGGCAGACATTTTCTTCAGTGGTGTAGCCATGGAGGTTCCCGCACACAACCTCTTGCCCGTGCTTCTATCAGCAACTCTAATGAAACTCGCTGGTCCACAAGCAAGCAAAAACATTAGAATAGAAAGAGGATGAGTTGAGTCAGGCGGTCGTGGCGCACGCCTTTAATCCCAGCACTCGGCAGGCAGATCTCTGTGAGTTCGAGGCCAGCCTGGTCTACAGAGTGAGTTCCAGGAAAGGTGCCAAAGCTACACAGAGAAACCCCGTCTCGAAAAACCAAAAAAAAAAAAAAAAAAAAAAAAGAGGATGAGTTGGGGAGAGGGAGGGAGGGAATTAGCAGCAGGAGTGGGAAGTAATGAGGGACCCCAAAACTCACACGGGGAGAGAACTGAGTTCCACATGTTGTTCTCTGACCTCCACATGTGTGCTTGCTGTGGCATTTATGTACACAGACACATAAATAAATGCAATTTAAAATCGTAAAGAGGGACATTTGTGTCCATTCCCATCTTCCATGGCTGCTGTTCAGTCACACGCACCAAGCAGTCCTGTCCCTACAAACCGCAGCCAGCTCTCATGGGGTGACCGTTAACGTCTGCCAGGAGAGGTGGGGCTCTCTGCATAGGTTCTGATGGGATGAAGTGTAGGATGTGTCACAGTAAACAGCTGCAGGTGGTCTCTCTGGTAGACACAGGAAGGGACAGATCTCAGCCGGCTGCTGCCGTCACTGTCACCGGTGCCACCACCCTTCAGAGACGGGGCTATCTATTCCACTCCCCACGCCCTTCCAGCAGTGTGCCTGGTGCCCCAAACACGGAGATGTGACAGCTGTTTCCCCTCCCCTTGGATACGGACCTGGGCTTACCACCGCTGGACCAGCAGAGAACAGTGGGCAGGATGGATGCTAAGGACAGATGAAAAGGTCTCAGCTTTCACCTGGAGCTCACGCTGCTTCCCATGTCTTTTCTCTTCCCTGCTCTCAATGCTCACCTCAGGAATCCAGTCACCGTAAAGTGAGGAATTCTGCCATGGCCCCCCTGGAAAACTACACAGTAAGGCACGGAGGCTCCCAGGCAGCAGCCAGCCTCCACCGTCAGGCATGAGAATTGGGTGAAGTTTCTGAAGATCCCACTCCAGACTTCCAGGTTTCCCACTAAAGCCCTAGCCACCATGGAACAGAAACAAGCCGTTCATCTCTATACTATCCTGACCAACTTCTAGAATCCATGCATTTCCTAAGTGTTTGTTTGTTTGTTTTTCTTTTTTTTAAATTTTAATTTTTATTTTGCAGTACAATTCAGTTCTACATATCAGCCACGGATTCCCTTGTTCTCCCCCCTCCGGCCTCCCTCACCTTCTCCCCAGCCCACCCCCCATTCCCACCTCCTCCAGGGCAAAGCCTCCCCCGAGGACTGAGATCAACCTGGTAGACTCAGTCCAGGTAGGCCCAGTCCCCTCCTCCCAGACCGAGCCAAGGGACCCTGCATAGGCCCTAGGTTTCAAACAGCCGACTCATGCAATGAGCACAGGACCCGGTCCCACTGCCTGGATGCCTCCCAAACAGATCAAGCCAATCAACTGTCTCACCCACTCAGAGGGCCTGATCCAGTTGGGGACCCCTCAGCCATTGGTTCATAGTTCATGTGTTTCCATTTGTTTGGCTATTTGTCTATGCTTTATCCAACCTTGGTCTCAACAATTCTCGCTCATATAAACCCTCCTCATTCTCGCTAATTGGACTCCCAGAGATCCACCCAGGGCCTAGCCATGGATCTCTGCATCCAGATCCCTCAGTAGTTGGATGGGGTTTCTAGCACGGCAATTAGGGTGTTTAGCCATCCCATCACCAGAGTAGGTCAGTTCGGGCTGTATCTCGACCATTGCCAGCAGTCTGTTGTGGGGGTATCTTTGTGGATTTCTGTGGGCCTCTCCAGCACTTTGCTTCTTCCTATTCTCATGTGGCCTTCATTTACCATGGTCTCCTATTCCTTGTTCTCCCTCTCTGTTGTTGATCCAGCTGGGATCTCCCACTCCCCCAAGCTCTCTTTCCCTCGACCCTCGCCCTTCATTACCCCCACTCACGTCCAGGCTGTTCATGTAGATCTCTTCCATTTCTCCGTCATTGGGCGATCCTCATGTCTTTCTTGGGGTCCTGTTTTCCAGGTAGCCTCCCTGGTGATGTGAGTAGCAGTCCAGTCATCCTTGTTCCACATCTAGTATCCTGTTATGAGTGAGTACATACCATGTTTGTCTTTCTGAGTCTGGGTTACCTCACTCAAGATGATTTTTTCTAGATCCATCCATTTGTCTGCAAACCTCATGATGTCATTGTTTTTCTCTGCTGAGTAGTATTCCATTGTGTATATGTACCACATTTTGTTTATCCATTCTTCAGTTGAAGGGCATCTAGGTTGTTTCCATGTTCTGGCTATTACAAACAATGCTGATATGAACATAGCTGAACAAGTGCTCTTGTGGTGTGGTTGAGCATTCCTTGGGTATATGCCCAAGAGATCAACAAGGCAAAGCGACAGCCTACAGAATGGGAAAAGATCTTCACCAACCCCACATCTGACAGAGGACTGATATCCAGAATATATAAGGAACTCAAGAAATTAGACATCAAAATGCCCAACAGTCCAATTAAGAAATGGGCTGTAGAACTAAACAGAGAATTCTCAACAGAGGAAACTCAAATGGCTAAAAGACATTTAAGGAATTGCTCAACATCCCTAATTATCAGGGAAATGCAAATCAAAACAACTCTGAGATACCACCTTATGCCTGTCAGAATGGCTAAGATCAAAAACACTGAAGACACCTTATGCTGGAGAGGATGTGGAGCTAGGGGAACTCTCCTTCACTGCTGGTGGGAATGCAAGCTTGTACAACCACTTTGGAAGTCAATATAGCACTTTCTTAGAAAATTGGGAATCCATCTCCCCTAAGTGTTTGTTTTAAGTCACTAGATTTGGAGGTGTTACTCAGCCATCGTCACTGGACCGTGTGCAGACATGCGGGGCACAGCAGTGCTGTCTATCTGAAGAAAGAAAATGCCTAAACCTAGAGCATCCATTGTGACTTTGCAAATATCTGTCAGTGGCTCCAGGGCTTGACCTATGAGCTCTGCAGTCTAAGAAACACTGTCCAAAGTCACCTCCCATTCTCTGGGCTAGTTCATCATATCTTCCTCTCCCTCAAGGCGTGCCCATGACATGAAGGTGTCAAACTGTTACTGTGAAATCTGTCTTCTATCTCTCTTCTCTTGCATCTTCTCAGCGGGGAGGATGGGCTTTTTGAAATCAAATCTGTAGGCTTGTGGGCTTTGTGAGACTCGTACATGAGGTGCTAAGCATATAGTCGTTACACATATGTGCCCAACAGTGTGTGCTGACTAAAAGTAGTGTGTGTTCGGGAATTAAGTAAGAAAAACCGAAAACCCCAAAGTGTGCAGAGAAGTAGAGGTTCCCCCATTCCCTCTTCTCATCCCCAGGCCTACGTACTATCAACACTCGGAAGGACAGTGTACCATCCTGCACACACCCCAAACAAGACAGCTTGGTTTCATATCTTCAGTTTGACTTCAGAGGTTTGTTGTGAAAGTTCACAAACAAACCCCTTAAATAATCTAACACATAGAGAATGTCAATGAGTTATCCACTTCCAGTACCACTACCATCATCATCACCACCATCATCACCATCACCACCATCATCATCATCACCATCACCATCATCACCATCATCATCACCATCATCATCACCACCACCACCACCATCATCATCATCATCACCATCACCATCATCACCATCACCATCATCACCATCATCATCACCATCATCATCACCACCACCATCATCATCACCATCATCATCACCATCACCATCATCATCATCATCACCATCATCACCACCACCATTACTACACCACCACCACCACCACCATCACCACCACTGCCACCATCATCACCAGTGATCTCTGTAGCCTTGATGGAGGTAAGAAATGGTCAATGGTGGAAGAAACCTAAAGTTAGGGGAGTTTTCTCAGCTCAAAGTTGAGGAATGTCTGGGCCCATAGCGTTCTGGTATTGAGAGCTCATATTGGAGCTTGGCTCAAGCCACTACTGCCTATCCATCTAGGGGTGCCCTGTCTCTGTCCATTTAGGGGTGCCCTGTCTTTACCCATTTAGGGGTGCCCTGTCTCTATCCATTTAGGGGTGCCCTGTCTCTATCCATTTAGGGGTGCCCTGTCTCTGTCCATCTAGGGGTGCCCTGTCTCTATCCATTTAAGGGTGGCTTGACCCTATCCACTTATGGGTGCTCTCACCAGGTAGAAGTGTAGAGTTCAGTATTACAAATCACATTTTTTTTGTTTTTGTTTTTTCGAGACAGGGTTTCTCTGTGTAGCTTTGCACCTTTCCTGGAACTCGCTTTGTAGAACAGGCTGACCTCGAACTCACAGAGATCCGCCTGCCTCTGCTGAGAATAGGAGAATCAAAAATAATTAAACTCTTCCATACAATAGAAAAGTCAGCAACAGCCTGGTACAATCCCAGTAGTGTAAGAATGTCAACAAACTGTGAGAAGAAAATGTATTTACTCAGTTTTAGCAGCCTTCTCTTTCACCTTTCATAGGATTTTATGAGGCTGTGTCTAGGCAGGTGTCTAGTTTCTCCCATTTCTCTGCATGACCCACAGTGGCTACCCACACCCACACCAATGCTCACCCAGTGACTGTTGTAGCCTGCCTCCACTCACATGGGAGCACCAACAGATGGCACAGTGCTCTGTCTGGCCTCATGTGACAGCCCTGCATCTCTGACGTCGTGAGCTGGGTGTGGTTAATAACTCACGGTTTTCTTTTTGTATCCGTCTGGATTTCTGTCTGTCAGAAGTCAATAGAAAAAGCTGACTGAAAACAGCTTGACTGATAAGGAAAACTGACTCTCTTACCTAAGCAGAAGCAGGAGGGAGTCCCAGGACTGTCAGCGAGGGATGCATGAGGAATTCAACAGCTTTCTCAGGAAAAGAAAAACAAAATCAAAAGCCTTTCCTGAAGTGTTCAGCGCCCCCAGACTTCACCCGACTTCTCTTCGGCCTGAGTAGGGCCGTGTGACCAGGTCAAACCCGATCACTGACAGCAAGAGTGGAGTTACCAGGATCAACATAGTGTTCGCTTGAAGAGATGCCACTGTGAGCCACGGGGTGGGTCTAGTTGCCCATTTAGAGTGCTCCCCCAGCAGCACTGAAGGATGGCATAGAGGCACAGTATGGCCGATTGGTATGCTCTGTTTGGGCCTTAGGAATATTGTTTGCGTAGTTTTCAGTTGGTCGCTGTACTAATCTGTGTTCTGTCACAGAACAGGCTGAGCACTGTGTAAAGAGGTATGCTTAGTTCACAGTCTTGGAGGCTGACCACCCAGCCTGTTTGAACTGCACCCCCGGCCCCGCTACACACTCAAATCACAGCATGGCGGAGAGCAGAGGGAGGCATGCGTGCAGAGGGAGGCGTGCAGAGGAAGTTGTGCAGAGGGAGGTGTGCAGAGGGAGGCGTGCAGAGGGAGGCGTGCATGCAGAGGGAGGCGTGCAGAGGGAGGCGTGCAGAGGGAGGCGTGCAGAGGAAGGCAAGCTCCTTCTCCACTCACTCTACAAGACCATCCTAATCCCATTAAGATGGCCCCCAAATGACCTGACCACTAGGTCCTCCTCCCGAAGTTCCACTTCTCAGACCCACCATATCAGGGGTTGACACAAGACATGGCAGTTGTCAACCTTAAAAAACCGAAGCTGCCGAGGTGGAGAGAGTTAAGAGGACTGTCTACTCCTCCAGAGGACCTGAGTTCTGTTCCCAGCACCCACACAGTGGCTCACAGCCATCCTTAGTTCCAGTTCAAGGGATCTGACATCCTCTCTGGCCTGCTCTGGCACCAGGCACTTGTGTGGAACACAGACATACATGCAGGCAAAACACTTACCTGCACATCTGGAAATATTTTTTTTTTCATTTTTTCGAGACAGGGTTTCTCTGTGTAACAGTTCTAGCTGTTCTGGAACTCACTTTGAAGAGCAGGCTGGCCTCAAATTCACAGAGATCCACCTGCTTCTGCCTCCTGAGTGCTGGGATTAAAGGCCTGTGCTACCATGCCTGGTGAAATCATTTTTTTAATTAAAGATAAATTGAAGCTGACTGTGGTTAGTGGGTGCATGTAATCACAGTACTGAGGCTAAGGCCAGAGGATTGGTCCATGTTTGATACCAGCCTAGGCTGTAATATACTGAGACCTTGTTTAAAAGAAAAAACTCAACATTTAAAAATATTTATATTTAAAAAAATCTGTATTTCTGGGGCCTGGAGCTGTAGCTCAATTGATAGAGTGTTTGCTTAGCATGCACTGTTATTATATATGGCCCTGTGTACTATCCTGTGATAATGCGAGAAATCCATGAGAGTCTGCTTAATAAATTTATTAGGTATTTATTAAGATATAAAATAGGGAAGTACACACATGAACACAGAACCAAGAAAACAGCTGAAGTCGTCCTCTGTTCTGTCCAGAGTGAATGCACCTGGTCGTCCAGTGTCAGATCACACGAAGAAGAGGAACATGACCCCTCTCCCTTTCCTTTTAAGAGGTCACATATGCTGGCAAGAAGTACCGCCTCTTTCAGGCCAGATAGCCCAAGGTCATGTGTGGAGCAAATACCACTTCACTTTCCCTTTTTGTCTAAATAAGAAGGTTCTAAACCTGATACAAACTATATACAATAAGAACAATTATCAAGTATTGTCCAGGAGAAACGGATAGCAACATAAACAAAAATGGAATTACAACCAACAAGAACAATGTCAAGTAAGAAACATACTAAATGTCCAGATCATAGGTAAATGGCAAATTACAGAGATTGCTCCAAAAGCTGTCCTATCCCAAAGAATCTGAATCTAGTACCTAATTTGCTCTTAGCTAAGGTACAAGAGGATAGTAACTGTAACTATCTAGTCTTCTACCCCAACGAAGACCTGAGAAGGAAAATAACATTACCTGAGTATACAAAAGTACAAGCAAGCAATTTCTGAAAAAATGCAAGAAATGACGGATAGCTGGCTGCCTGAAACATTGGGGCATCCACTTTTAGCTATAGGCCTAGAGTATCTGACAGACCATTTTCAGAAACAATATTTTGAAAGACCATCTTACCCTGTCTTGGCAAGATTCAACAGCTGATTTTCCTTGTATCCTGCTCATCTGGATTGGACAGCATGCTTACTGTCAGCAGTCAGGGCAAGGGCAGTGCTATGCCCAACAGGCCATTTTTGCCAAGAAGTTAAACTCCTTATGGAGTGTCTTCTATGCCCATCATCTTCTCGGGAGTAGATCAGTGGGGCCAGAAGCAATCATGTCTCACGTCAACAGAATTCTAAGTCATTAAAACATTTAAATGCCATATTCTCTGGGTCTTTGAAGTGTTTGAAGATTGCCTATCCATCTGAAATATATCTCTGTTTCTCTAGAAAACCTAACTAGCCGGGCGGTGGTGGTGCACGCCTTTAATCCCAGCACTCGGGAGGCAGAGCCAGGCAGATCTCTGTGAGTTCCAGGCCAGCCTGGGCTACAGAGTGAGTTCCAGGAAAGGCACAAAGCTATACAGAGAAACCCTGTCTCGAAAAACCAAAAAAAAAAAAAAAAAGAAAACCTAACTAACTTGGCTATAAATAAGACAAGCATGGGTGACTATTAACCTGTAATTCTTATCAACCTAAACAACTTAAAGACTAAGGCTTCACATTATAAAAATAAACAATCTGTAAACAGATGTACAGTGTAAGGACAATGACCTCAAATTTGTGACAGTATACAAAATATTTTAATCAGAGGTTGAAATGTACAGTGCAACATGACAACAATATCCTTAATATGTATCAATATACAAAATATAGTAAATGAGGTAGAACATACATACAGTATGACAAATATAATTTTATAATTGTATCAATATACAAAATATTTCAAACAAGAGTAGGAACATATGTACAATATGACAAATATAGTTTTGTATTTGTATAAATATGCAAATTATCTTAAACAGGAATATAAAAATAATTTTACATTTGTATCAATATATGAGAATCCATAACAATGCAAATTATCTAAAGCTGATAGTTACTGATTAGTTTACAAGTAGATACAATAATCTGCCTTATTATCCAATCCTATCTATTCTTCTTTTATCTTTTCCAAAAGAGATTCCTGAGTCTAAACTTTGTTGTTCCACCCTCAACCCTATTACAACTTATAGCCAACCCCTAACAGATGACAATTATCCATAACCCCAAGAAAACAAAACCTGTTGGAGGAGGAGGCATCATGCCTATAATATTGGTACTCAGGAAGTGAGAACAGGAGGGACAGAAGTTCAATGTCATCAGCAGTTACATAGTAAGTTCAAGCCCACTCTGGGCTATGTGAGGCATGAGACCTTGTTAATATATAATATAATATAATATAATATAATATAATATAATATAATATAATATAATATAATATAATATAATATAATGCAATGTAATGTAATATAATATAATATAATATAATAAATATTGTAGCCAGAAGTTTTCCCATGTCCTGCCCGGTCCACAGCTGCTCAGACTCAAGTAAACACACAGAGGCTTATATTAATTAAAACTGTTTGGCCATTAGCTCAAGCCTACCACTGACTAGCTCTTACACTTAAACTCTTAACAATTTCTGTTAATCTATATGTCGCCATGTGCTCTGTGGCTTTACCTGTGTACCATTACATGCTGCTCCCTGGACAGCAGGCTGGCGTCTCCTGACTCAGCCTTCCTCTTCCCAGAATTCACCTTGTCTGCTTATCCTGCTATACTTCCTGCCTGGCTACTAGCCAATCAGTGTTTTATTAGACCAGTGTACAAAAGCATTATCCCACAACATTTCCCCTTTTTTGTTTAATTAAAAAGGAAGGTTTTAATTCTGACATAGTAAAATTAAATATAACAAACAAGAATTACAGTTACAATACCTAGTCTATTTGTATTTTGTAAAATTAAAGAAAATATTCTATCTATCCTGTATTTGTGAGTCTAAAGTTTCATATTTACCATATTTACCATATTTACCTCTTATCATAACCAAGGAAAACTATAATTATAACTATCTAGTCTTTAACTACATCAAAGACCTCAGAAGGATATAATATTACCTAAGTAAACAGGAAATGCATTGTAAGCAACTTCTAAAATTCTGGAAATGACAGAGACAGCTGCCTGCCTGGACAGTTACCCAAAGTTCTTCTGAGCATTCATCTTCTGCCCATAGGCCTAGTCTCTCAGTCATTTTTTTTCTCTGTGTCCTGTAGAATGTCTGACAGTTTCTTCTGAGAAGCAGGAACCTGAAGGACCATCTTGCCTTGCAAAGTTCAGTGATCATCTACCTATGGGTCCTATATGTCCAGTTTATATGACATTTTGTCAAGTGGTCCAGGCAAGAACAGTTTCTTGCCCAAATGGCTATTTTTGCCAAGAAGAAGATAAACTCCATATGGAGTAGTGTCTTTGATGACCATCTTTCTCTTTGAAGTAAATTGGTGCTGCCAGGAGCAGACATATCTAAATGTCCAGAGAGTTTAAATTTTTAAAATATTTTAAATACCGTATTCTGTAGGTCTTTGAAGTGTTTGAAGATTACCTAACTAATTGAATTATATATGTATACCTAGAAAACTTAACATGACTATAAGTTTGACTATCATAAAAGACTAACTATTAATCTGTATTTCTTAATTATCTATTGAGTTACATAAACATAATACCTTAAATGAGAGTAGAAATATATATATATACATATATATATGTTATAACAAAATCAACTCTAAATTTGTATTAATAAACTAAAATCTATAATAATGTAAAACATTTTTAACAAGTAGCTCTTTAAAAGTAGATTCAATAATCTACCCTTTCATCCTATCATATCTATATCCTATATTTCTGTATCATATCCTTCTTTCTTCTCTTAGAAAGAGATTGACTATGACCAATAACAATTTGTAACCAACAACCTAAACAAAGAAAAATATCCATAATCTATTTTTTGGGGAATGTGAGTGTAGTTTTCTAGGCTACTTCTTGATGATAGAGGGCATTGGTAATCTTATAGGACACAAAGAAAATTTTAGGATTATGGTCAAGTCCTGACTGGAGTACTCTGTGATGCTGTATTCTTTGAGCTAGTTACCTTAAAGTTGATTTTGAATATTGGATGATCTGGGCCATGGTGTCATTGGAGATCTTTCAGGGTGTCTTGGCTGCTCAAACCTGATGTATCTTAATCTGGAACAAATCCATAGTCTCTTGTTTCTTGTGGAAGCAAAAGCAGAGCCTCCTTTCCAAAGCAACATATCCTTAGATGCAAATTTTGAAGTCAAGACACATTTAAAATATATATGTTGATTTAACTCAGCAGTTTTTACAATAAAATGTCTCTCTGTAGTTAAAAATCCCAATGACAACACAATCCAGATTCTCTGCATAATATCCATCTTTGTGTGGCTTATTTTTTATATTACCTTTACTGCCTCTTTAAAGACTTTATTTTTTATATAACGGTCTATATTCCTTTTCCTCTCTCTTTCAAGCCTATGTACATTTTTATACACATTGTAAACCATTTAGAGGTTTATTTAATCTGAATCTGTTTTATTGTGAATCTATTGCTTTAAAGTGCAGCATTACTAGGACTGAAATGGCAGCTTTGGCTGCTGGCTCTGCCCACCTCAGCTTCACAGCATGATAGAACTACATTTACAGCCAGCTCTGGGAACCAGGCTTACCGCCAGACTCTGGGAGGCAGACGGTTTATGCTTATATCAAAGCAGCAGCATGTAGCCCAAAAACCTTTTTTTTTTTTTTTTTTGTCTGTACTAGCAAAAGCTAAATCCACCACACAGCATAATGTGTGGCTTGGAGATGCCTCTGTGTACTGGACAGGAATCTGCCATGCTGCAGGTCAAGCCCGCACACCAGGAACCCACCATAGAGTGGCTCAAGCCCGCAGGCTGCGGCTGGCCTGAGAGAGACAATTAGGAAGCTGTTTTCAGCTCTGTTTTAGAATCTTTTTTTTTTTTTTAAAGCTTTCTCAGGTTTTAGGTGGAAACCCTTGCCCCATTTTGGGCACCATTTGTAGATAGAAGTTTTCCTGTGTCCTGCCCTTTCTGCAGCCATTCAGACCCAAGTAAACACACAGAGGCTTATATTAATTATCACTGCATGGCCATAGCTCAAGCCTTTTGCTATCTAGCTTTTATATCTTCAATTAGCCCTTAACTATTAATCTATATGTCACCACATGTTCTGTGGTTTTACCTGTGTCCCATTAGATGTGTCCTTGGGCGGCTGGCTGGCATCTCCTGACTCAGCCTTTCTCTTCCCAGAATTCTCCTTGTTTGCTTATCCCACCTATACTTCCTGCCTGGCTACTGGCCAATCTGTGTTTTATTAAACCAGTGTACAAAAGCATTATTCCACAGCAAAATATAATATATAATATAATTAATATAATATATAATATACATAATATAATTAATATAATATATTGCAGTCCTGCTGCAGCCTAGGTAGGTCCTGAGACAGGGAAGGGACATCGGTGTGAAGAAATGAAGTGTCCGACCACCAGATGAGCGTCACACAAGTGCCTGTCCCTAAACAGCTCCAGCTATCTTTACTTATATTTCAAAAACAAGCATGTTTTCCCCACCTTCCAGGACTAACCTCTGGACAAAACAAATATGTTTCTTCCCAATCTTTCCATCAAACAATTTTTAAACCTAAAACAACGTTCAGTATTTTGTTAACATGGCTAAATATGGAGCCAGGTACATCCTGTCCTTACAAAGCTAAGAGGTGATAGACATAGGCACACATTCTCAACAACAATATCATTCAAAACTTAACAAAGCATATTTACAGAAATAGGGGTGACTTGCCATAAGCAGCTTTCATACAGTTGGCTTGTATTTCTCTAACTGTTCCCTTGTCCTACAAAAAGATCCTGCACGCCTAAGTCTCTCTATAAGAAACCTGAGAACCATCAGTTCCCTCCCAAAGAATTTTAGGGGAAAATTTTAAGAAAAAAAACGAGGTTTCCAGAAATGATCACACCTGCCCCGTGTGTGACTGACAAAGTGAAACTAAGAACTGCCAAGGAGTCCCCAACATTATGAGAGAGAAGAGAGCATGCTGGCTGCATGGTCCCAGCAGTATTCTGAGTTGTCCTGAGGTCCACTGGCTCTTGCCAAGTGAGAGATCATCTCCACAGGCCTTGCCTCATGGAGAGCAGTTGGACAGGTGTTCATATGCTAATCCAAACTAGATCACCTGGCTCCCAACATCTCATCATATCATATCATGTACACTAATGGGAAAAGTGGCAGCCTTCTCTGGGCCATACCTGTGCTATCCATCTCTCTATAAGACCTTCCCACCCACTTTCTTCATCTGTTACCTGCCACGCCCACCTCCACAGTGTGGCCTGAGTTAGAGAGCTTCCAGGTCGTAGGACAGAATCCAACCTGTTCATCAGTCGAGAGTGGGTGTTCTCATCATCCAAAGCCAGACACATGCTCGGGCTCCCCACAGACCTCAGCAGGGCTCCCTCAGGCCCCCCTCCCCACAGACTTCAGCAGGGCTCCTTGAACACAGTGCAGGGCACAGGCCCGCAGGGAGTGAGCTGTCTGTGACAGGGGACAGAACAGTGAGTTTCCACAGTTGCTTCCCATTCGGATGAGGCTGGACCTAGTGCAGAAGGAGGGTCTGACCCATGATGGTGGAACTCAGGGAATAGGAAGCGTGTTGGGATGAAGACTACATTTGGAGAAAAAGTCTTACTCACAGTACAATTTTACAATCTTTTGCTATTTTGAACTCTGACTTTTTTTTTTAAAACTCAACATTTAAAGAAGGCTTGGCTTTAAAGACATGCATTCTGCTTTCTGATTCATCCTCTCTCGGCAGCCATATGTCCTCTGGTCCAAAAATGTCCACAGACTCCTGCAAAAGACTAAGAAATATAGAGGAGAGCTTTTCCATTGCATGACTTGGAATGTGGGACTCACTCTTCAGAATCAGGTAAAAGGGCCCCAAGCATTTGTCCACGCAGACAGGATTTACCTGGATTCCCATCTATCTGCACCCACACATGGCTGGCTCTTAGGAAAGGTCAGATGGGAGCAGTCACTTGAGAGGTCAGGCACTGGAATCACGAGACACAGCTGGATCTAGTACATGGAAGGTTCAACCCACCGCAGCCTGCCTGAAAAGGAGACGCCATCTTGCTAGAAGGGAGAAGGGGAGTCGCAACACTGTGTTTGCAAAGTGACATCGCCTGTTTGCTGGACAGTGACAGGAGAGACAGAGTTTGGATCAACTGACAGACTTGCTTCTGAATTCTACAGCCTGCCTGACAGCCCGGGCTGCATCCCCGTCAGAAGCAGTCTCTAACATCCCCACCACACGGCTACAGTGGAGTACAGAAAACCAATTTAGAAATAGTGCACGACCCTAGTTCTTGCTTTGCTGGGCTCTTTCTGCTGCAGAGCAGCGAGCACACAGCCGTCCATCCCGCTTCGTGCTCCCTGTGCAGACAGCTGCTCCACTCCTCACCTCCGGGACCCAGAGCGTCAGGGGCAAGGAAGAGCAGAGATGATCCAAGAGTCGTTGAGGATGAGGTGACCAAGATCAAGTCTCTCTCTCACCCCACAGTTGATGCCAGGGTGCATCAATCTGCACCCATCTCTACCACTCAGCACCGTGTGTGAGGAGGAAGAAAACTGCCTAGGATGTGGTGAGCTTGGCCAATGAAGGAAGCATCCTGACTTCAAAACTTGGCTCTGCTCTGTGAGATCTTGGATGTGTATGAAAACTCTCTTTGCCTCAGTTTTCATACGTGTCAAATGGGTACAATAATAACCCATTAAAAAGATAGCAAAGGACTGCCGTCAAGGCAAAATGAGGTGGTACGGACACATCTGGGCACACCCCTGGAGGAAAAGTGCTCTGCCCATGTTAGTGCATTTTCCTCCCCAGTCTAGATGTCTCGCTCCAGAATGGGCTTGCACAAAACCATGACTGAAAAGAATGTGAAAAATACAGTTCATACATGCTGCATGACTGTCATCAGAGAATGTGAGGAGTGAGAATCTGGAGCTGGAGGGGTGGCTCAGTTAAGGGTACTGATTGCTCTTGTCGAAGACCTAAATTCTGTTTCCAGCACTCACATGGTGGCTCCCAACTGTCTAGGAGATACAGTGCCCTCTTCTGGCCTCCCTGAGTATTGCATGCATGTGGTGCACATACAGACATGCAGGTAAACACTCATACTCATAAAATAAAAACATATATAAATGTGAGGGGCTGTTGTTGTTGTTTGTTTGTTTTTGGTTTTAGTTTTGATTTTTCAAGAGAGGATTTCACTGTGTAGCCCTGGCTGTTCTGGAACTCACTCTGTAGACCAGACTGGCCTTGAACTCACAGAGATCTGCCTGCCTCTGCCTCTGGAGTGTGGAGATTAAAGGCATGTGCCACCACCACCTCCCAGCACATAAATGTTTTTTAAAGAAAAGAAACAAGAGGCAAATCTGGCAAACTGTAATAAAGTAAAAAGTACCCAAATTTCAGAATCCACTAGAACTTTCCAGTAGGAATCCAGCAAAACACTTTTAAACATTCATAGTACTTGTTAGCACAGGGAAGAGATATTAAGTCAAAAGGTATCTGTTGCATATCTACCACATGTCAGTCTAGAGAGAGCATTATAATTATTTGTAGATTAGTGCAATTTTCATGCCAAGTACTGTCAATAAGAATCGTTATTCTTTCTGATCCTTAAAGCTGGGTATTTTTTCCATTTTAAGAGGAAGAAATGGAGATGCAGAAGTTAAAGAAGTTGGCCAAGTTCACTCAGTCAAGAACTGATGGAGCTAGGGCCTGTCTGGTGGCCATGGTAAAGATGGGAGCATTACTGCTGGGCGGTGGTGCACGCCTTTAATCCCAGCACTCGGGAGGCAGAGCCAGGCGGATCTCTGTGAGTTCCAGGCCAGCCTGGTCTACAGAGCGAGATCCAGGACAGGCACCAAAACTACACAGAGAAACTCTGTCTCAAAAAAACAAAAAAAGAAAATAAAAGAAAAGAAAAAAGACGGGAGCATTAATCTAGTGCTTCCATTTGTTTCTTTGTTGAGACAGGGTCTCATGTAGCCCAGGGTGGCTATGTAGCCAAGGATGACCTTGCGTTTCTGAATCTCCTGCCTCATCTCCCCAGTGCTAGAACTATAGGCATGAACCACCATGTCCGCTTTACTTGGTGCTCAGCATGGGAGCCAGGGCTGCGTACATGCTAGGCAAGCACTGAGCTACATCCTCGGCCCCGAGTACTTTCTGAGTGCCAAGCAATGTGCTGCCCTCTCGTACCGAATTCCCCCAAGTGCCTGCCTTGAGGAGTTCTACCAGGGTCCAGAACAGGTGCTACAAGCGGCTGAGGATTCTAATCTGAGGGATGTTCAGTGAATCTAAGCACACTGAGATCATTAGTCCATTCACTTTGTTCTTCTAAGTCACTTCTATCAACACAGCTTCTTTTCTGTTCTCACACTCAGCTCCCCTCAGTCCCTCCTGCTCTCAGTCCCTCCTGCTGTTCTCTCTTCTCCACCTAGTTCTTTCCATCTCTGTTCTTTCCATCTTTGTTCTCCTCCATCAATTCCCCCCAGTGCTGTGAGGGGACCAGTATATATACAAAAGCAGTAATTCTTTGGCTAAGCAATGCGAGGCTTGAAATTTTCAGGGTCACAGGGAGAGGTGATAAGGATCCACACATAAAGCAATAAATGTCAGCTTCTAATTACAACCCGAAAGGTGAGTGACCAAAGGGGAGTTCTCTGGTAGGGTCAACTAAAGGCTAAGATCAATTAGGAAATCTAGGAATAGCCCCTGGCTGAGGAGGAATTAAAACTTAAGTTGCACAAGAAAGAACCTTGGCAACTATCACCTGCCTGGCCTTGTAGGCAATCTCCTTGGGTCAGTGGGAAGTAACTGCCTTAACTCAGTAACTAGCAAGTGGCTAAAACATCACCCAGGAATGTGAGCAGTAAATCTCTTAAGTTAGGGTCTTATGTAAATAACCTGGGGTGAAGGTAAAGTGAATTGTTAGTGGTTATTTTCTCTATCTGTGGGTGAGATGAACTAATGTTTATCTATGTGCAATTTTGTCCTTGGAAAAAGGTATCTTTGCTGAAATACTTTTGTCTGGAGAATGGCCCTGGCTAGATGTATGTTAATGAAAACAAACACAGCTGGAGACAGTTGTCCAATTACCCCAAATGTATAGGGAAAGTTGTGCCCAAGACTGAGATGTAATTGTGAGATTACATGTACACATAACATGGAGATGCACGGTAAATGGGGAGAATCATGGCTGTTATTGCACAAAAAGTTTACAACAAGAGACAGCCAGTTCATTCAAAAGGCAGTAATTCCATAACGCCTTGCCTGATGGTTTCCTCTAACAGAACCCTTAGTTCTGATAGGTTGACCTTCTGAACTCTACTTGCCCCTGCTGTATACTCCATGGACCTTGGCTACCAGGGCTCTCAATACTCTTGCCCACACTGTTTCATTTAAACTCCACACCAGTGCTGGGAACTATTGTTCTGTCCATTTCTGTATATGTGAAACAGATCTAAAATCTCACAGTCACCAAGAGGAAGAGTCAGGCATCACTGCAAGGCAAGGGTAACCTGGAGCCCGGGGGACACAACACTGTCAACAGTGTCAGGATCCTCAGCCCACATAGCCAACCTGATGGCACCCTGCTTGCAGAAAGCATTCTGGTTTCTTTCTCTGAACTACAAATGGCTTTTCACAAACATTCCTTCCTAGGAATGTACTAATATTCTCCAGCACTCACTGCTCTTAACCCTCATGGCAACCTAACAAAGCTAAGGTCGTGGGAAATGTCCCTAAGAACATGTGGCTGAACCAGGAATCAGAGGTATTAAGTTAGCTTGCATCCCGAAGGCATTTATCAGGAGAACATTGGCATGATTTTGTTTGATCTAACACAAGACCTACAAGCATCCTGAGTGGAACCAGCTTCATCAGTGCAGGTCCATCAATCACTTGCCAGCCTTTCCCTCGGGATTGTATGGACAACATCTGCCTTAGGGAAATCATCATCCTCCAACTACACGCTTTCCTTCTAGAAGAACAGGTCAAACAGGAACTGCCCAAAGCCAGTTTTCTCCCCACCCCCACCCAGACCTTCATGTGGCATTCCCCCACTCCACCCCCAGCCTTTTATTTTTATAGATCAAATAGCTCTGCTTCTGCAAGGATGGGTGGAGAGCAAAAGACATGTCTGTGGACATCACTCTCTGACGCAATAGTCTCACATTACATAGGTATACTTCTATAGCAATTCATTAAAATTCAGGAAAGTCATATCAGCTGCAGAGCATGCACTCTGAAGACATCTGTGGACAGCAAATATCTAGAATATTCCACCACCCCCAGCAAGGCTTTTGGTGATGCTGATGTAGAAGATCAGGAAATTCTGAGGCTTTCCTTCTGTGGCTGTTTGAGTTTGAGCCTCACCAGAAGCAGACTTGGGAAAGGATTCAAGCATGTGTAGTTTACTGAGGAGGTCTAAGGAGGAGGATGGAAGGGTTGGGCAATGCAGAGAAGTACAAATGGCATAGAGTAGAACGCACGTCTTAGAATTACCCCACCCTAGAAAGGCAGCTGAGGTCAGGGATGTAAATGCCCTAGTCCTTCTGGTCTACCACGGGCAGAGATTTCAGAAGTTCATTTAAGGAATGGACAGAGAGGCAGAGACTGACCAGGGCATGCCCACAGTTCCCATCCACACCTTCCCTGTAGGATTTTGCCTAGGACATTATGTCCATGTCCATGATTTGATGCCGTTTTGTTGAGAGCAGTTTTGCCCCTGAGATAAGAAAAACAGGGATGTCAGAGAAGAAGGCAGGAGAATTTGCTGAGAGAAAAGAAACTCAAGGATGCTTAGCAGGCTGATTTGATATGGCACAAAGAACTGGGGATGTAACTCAGTGGTAGAGCCCAAGGTTCTGGACTTAAACCCTAGTACTGTAGAGCAAAGACCAGAAAGCCCTGTGCGACATGAATTTGTGGGCTGATATTCTAGAAGAAAAAAAACCCACAACTGTGTTAAAGATTGTGCAAGGCTGACTGATTAAGACCCTGTGACTGTGGAGAGCTGGAATGTCACAAGGCTGCAGGCTTAGGCCATCTTTAGATACCATAATATCCATTTATTGCCAGAATCTGCTTGAACTGGCTTCCTTATGACCATCAGGTGAAATCCATTTTGGAATGCTAACTTCCACCAATCCAAAGCCTAAGAATGTCATCAGATAATATCTCAGGCTACAGCAGAGATGAGATTTCCCCCATTTTTCTGTAACTTGCCTACCTGATGCGCGCGCGCGCGCGCGCGCACACACACACACACACACACACACACACACACACACACTTACTTTAAACCTTGACTTATGTAGCTGAGTGGTGGTGGTACATGCCTTTAATCCCAGCACAGGCAGAGGCAGAGGCAGGCGGATCCAGGCCAGCCTGGTCTACAGAGTGAGTTTCAGGACAGCCAGGGCTACACAGAGAAACCTTGTCTCAAAAACACCAATGAGCCGGGCAGTGGTAGCGCACGCCTTTAATCCCAGCACTCGGGAGGCAGAGCCAGGTGGATCTCTGTGAGTTCGAGGCCAGCCTGGGCTACCAAGTGAGTTCCAGGAAAGGCGCAAAGCTACACAGAGAAACCCTGTCTCGAAAAACCAAAAAACAAAAAAAAAAAAAAAAAAAAAAAACCACCAATGAAATAAAATAAACCTTGACTTATGACCTTTTTCACTCTGTTACCAGAACAAAAACCCCACACTTATGAAAATGCTGCCATGTTGGAAGATGGATCGTGTTTGGGGTAACTCTGTGTTTCAAGGCCACCCATAGCCACTCGAATTGGACTCTGGAATGAACTGTCTTTAGTTCCTTTGAGGCAAGAGCGTTCTCATGTTGACAAATGGCTACTGATGGAAAAATAAAGAAATAAGCCTTGTAGCCCAATTGAGGGGGTTACCTGGGTGTCCCACCCGTGAGCCAGTGTGCTCAGGAGTTCAAGTGCTGAAGCCCTGAGTCAGCATGAAGAGTAGGGGTCTGGAAGCCTAGGACATTCCCCCACTGCTGTGGGTTGAGTTGTTTATCCCCCAAACATGGTCCTTATTTGGAAAAGGATCTTCTAGTGAGGGAGAGGTCATTCTGGAAGGCGGTAATCTGGTGTGACTGTTGTCCTTGGGGTGGGGATGGGGGGCTGGATTTTAACATAGGCATGCAAAGGGAAGGCAGTGTAACAGGGAGAATGTCAATTAGAATCCAAGGATGTCCGAGGCGCCAGAGGTGAGAGAACCACGTAGAACAGACTCTCTCAGCCCTCGGAGACTGCCCACCTGCTCCCGGGTTGCTCTTGGATTTCTGTCCTTCCAAACTGTGAAGAAGAAATTTCTGTTGCTGAATTCAGACACAGTTTCTTGTTTCTTGTACTCTGTTATTAGAAAACCAATATGTCCCTGGAAGGCTCCTCCCCAGGCCCACGGTGTCTCCAGAAGCCCTGTCCTAGTCACAGCTGGACAGAAAGTGGAAGAGTCTTCACCTCCATAGCCAGTATACCCTTGGGAAGAGGTCACTCACCTCTTCCCGGCTCAGCCTCCTTAGTTCACAGTGGGAAGGTGACCATACTTAGCTCACAGGGTTTTCATAAGAGTTAAAGCACGTGGTGTGCTTATGATTCCTGGAAGCATGGCCCACACGCTTAAGAGAGAATGTCTCGGCTTTGGAGCCTTGGGTGGGGTAAACATGGGCTTTGAGGACTTGCAGCCACACAGGGGGACATCTCAGCTGTGTCTCGGTCCAAGTGCTAAGGGAATAACTGTTGCTTTGGTAGAAGTCTTTCAGATAGGCATTCTGGGAGGAGACAACAGTGTAGGGAGTCTTTTATTTTATTTTATTTCATTTTATTTTATGTGCATTGGTGTTTTACCTGCATGTTTGTCTATGTGAAGGTTTTACATCCTGTGGAACTAGAGCTACAGATGGTTGTGAGCTGCCATGTGGGTGCTGGGAATTGAATCCGGGTCCTCCGGAAGAGTAGCCAGTGCCCTTAACCACTGAGTCGTCTCTACAGCCCCAAGCCTAGGGAGTCTTTTTTAAAGATTTATTTATTTATTCATTATGTATACAGTGTTCTGCCTGTATGCCAGGAGAGGGCACCAGATCTCATTATAGATGGTTGTGAACCACCACGTGGTTGCTGGGAATTGAACTCATGACCTCTGAAGAGCAGCTAAGAGCAGCTAGTGCTCTTAACCTCTGGCCACCTTTTTTTTTTTTTTTAGACAGGGTTTCTGAACTCGCTCTGTAGACCAGGTTGGTCTCACAGAGATCTGCCTATGTCTGCCTCCCAAGTGGTGGGATTAAAGACGTGCGCCACCACCGCCTGGCTAGAGAGTCTTAAAGATGGATGAGAGCAAGTTTGAAGGGTATCTTAACCTGGTCCCTTACTGCCTTTTGGATTTCTGGCTGCTGGAAGTTGAGCCACTTATACAACAGGCTTCTGCTGCTGTAAATTTTAGCCTGGACTCAATCCCAGTGACAAAGCCGAGGGACCGTGAACAGAAACCTCCGAATTGTGAGCCACAACGAATCCTTGTCCCTCTTTTAAAATCGTTTCTCTTGATTACTTGTCACAGCGACAAAAAGCAAGGAACACAATTTTCTTGCACACAAATCCAGGTCTCCAGGTCTGATCTTTCGGCTCCGCTACTGAGGCTGATGTGAGGAGCAGAGACACAAAGATACGGCCACGCAACGGAATGAGGGCCTGAAGAGTCCCAGAGTCCTGCTGGGTTCACGGTCAGGTGAAGGTGCCTGGCAGGTTACCGAGAGCTGGCAGTGCTTGCCAGGATCCCCGAGCACAGAGGCCACTGTGTGCTGGGTAAAGCTGCTGGCTCTATCCTGTGGGCTGTGGGAAGTTCTGGGACCAGCAGGGTGACAGGAGAGCCAGGAGGAGAAGTGACCTTCTCAGAGCTGCTTCCAAAGAGATGGCTCTGCTAGCTACTTGCAGGGTGAGTTTGAGGTGGAAAGACCACAGCCTCAAAATACGTTAGGAGACCAGAGCAGTGGTCCAAACAAAGAGGGAGGAACCTGAGCCAGTGAGGTTTCCAGGACGATGGCAGGGGGAATGAATCCAACATTATGTAGGCAACAAACGACTAATTCATTCCTATGGTCTCATTGTCTTCTTGACTTTTACCTCCAAAGACCCACAGCCTGGGAAACTACCCTGCCCCGGGAAAACGATGTGGGTTGGCCACTCTAAAGTAGCCAACGTAATTGCCTAAACGGTGGCATAGAGAAGACCAAGGAATCACTTATCTCAGTGGCTTGCCACCACCCGTGAAAACAAACACAGAAGAAGCTGGACTTGAAGACAGGATGATGCGACGTTTAGGATTATCAGGGGACAGAAGCTACTGAGAGTGGTTGAGACCCCCCGTGGGAAAGTGATGGGTGACCTAGAGTGACCGGAAATCCTTTCTTCCTTGTGAAGAGGCTACACACTTCCCTGGAAGCACACGAGCTTTGCAGCACGGTTATGGAGGAGAGCAATGCCCAACATGAATGCTTGCACTGTGTCCACCCGTACAGCTGTTTACCACCAAGCAGGGAACAGGAACATGGAGACAGAGACGGTTTAATGGTGACTGCTGGGAAATGGCAAGCACAGTTCTCCCCGACAAGCAGAGCTGAGGGAATGGTGGAGAGACTACACTCACCGCCAGGGAGTGATGTGTACAGATCCTGGAGTGGGACCAAGTGCTGAGAGGAGTGGGTCTCTCTAAGTTAGGTTTCTATTGTGATGAAGGGACACCAGGACCACAGCAACTCTTGTAAAGAAAACATTTAACCGAGGGGCCTCTCTTACAGTTTCAGAGGTTCAGTCCACTATCATTATGGCAGGGAGTATGACCACATGCAGGCAGATGTGGTGTTGGAGAGTCCTACATCTTGCAGGCAACGGGAAGCAGACTCCCACACTGGACAGTATCTTGAGCATAGGAAACCACAAAGCCCACCCCAACAGTGGCACACTTCCTCCAACAAGGCTGTACCCACTCCAACAAGCCATACCTCCTAATAGTGCCACTCCCTATGAGATTATGGGGCCCAACTATGTTCAAACTACCACAGGGGCCTTAGAGAGAATGAATGGGAGGTTTCCAACACTGATCTGGGTAGGTAGCCCCACTACTTGACCCTTATTGATTCATCTAAGACAGATGCTGTCCAACTTAAAGCAGCCCATAGACAAAGGCATCAGAACCATGGGGGACAGGAGGTACCTGCTTTTCCCAGTGGTGTGTTCTTGACTATCTTGGTCACCTTGTACCTGTCCCATGTCCCCTTTTTCCAGGTCTCTGAGTCCTAGAGAGCATATTTACATTTACATATTTACATTATGCCTGACATTTCTCATCCCCACTCCCAAATCCCAACGTGACTCTCCCCAGGTTCCCACTAGTCCAAATTGATATTGTAGAATCCACTTCCTGCTGATAGAAATGTGGCTCATCTTCCAAGGTTCCGGATAGAGAGCACTATGAATCATTCACTGTACCAGCTGATGTTTAGATCCAGGGCAGTGTTTAGCTGTCTATGAAACTATGATATCTATAAAATGTTAGGATCAACAGCTAAGACAGTTCTCTATGATTTATGCAGAAAGTCCATGAAAAGATAATTAGCTTTAATGGGTGGAAGCAGAGGCAGATTATGCCAATGGGTCATGTCATGGGTCATAGACATAATAGAGACATCTAGAACTCCATGGCATTAGCTGCTTGTCTGTGGAAGGATGAGGGTCATTTTCCCAGTCCCCAGGGTAGAGACGTCTTCAGACGCATGTAATGATTCAGATCGCCTCCTCTCCAGGGTATTGCCCAGCCCGATCTCTGAAAACCAGGACTCCTGTGCCTTTCTCTTCCCAGCCTCCTGGAAGATCTCTCTCTTGTCTGCTGTCCACTGCCATGGGTTCCTGACTAGCTTGGTGAAGTCAGCAGAAACATTCATTAAGTGTCCATTTGGACCTGGAGTCGTACCACGTGGCAGCAGAGGCAGCAGGATGAGTAAGTCCCAGGCCCTCAGAGCAGACCTCTGGCAGTCCACAGCTCCGAGGTGGAGAAAAGAGAGACAGTCACTTGGGGAAAGATCAGAAAAGAAGCCCATGTGCTCATTTATTCATATAGTAAAGTGTTCTCAGACGCAGAGGTGGTAAGCACACCTGGGTTTGTCAGACAGCTGGAGACACAGCCTGGGTGTGCGGCCTGAAGAGTTCTGGATGCCATCTGCACCCAGGAGCGGTTGGGATTCTTGACTTACATTGCAGGAGAGAATTTCAGTCTAGTCGGTATGAAGCAGAGTTGGAGTTTATTAAGAAAAGCATTCAGCAGTGATGTAACACAGGTGTTGAAGCTTAAGAATTGTACATATCCAATGTGAAGTTCAGAGAGACAGAGAGGGGGAAAGAGAGGGAGAGAGAGAGGAGCTTAAGTGTTTTAACTCTAAATAAGATTTTTGGTGTCTTCTGAATTTACACTGTTTATAGGATTTAAAACGTTAAACAAAACATTTGTTGGACTTACTTGTATCTAAAGAATGTTTCTAAGTGGTTTATGAAGTGTGCTGTACAGACTTAATGAAATTTTGTACAGGTTGCAGTGAGTGAGATTGAAAGAAAAAGGCAAGCCAAAGGCCAAAAGAGGGCTCAGCTGTAGTGCTTGCCTGGCGCGCACAAAGCCCGCACAAAGCCCTGGGCCTCTCCCAGCATGACTGTCGGGATCGTGGTGGCCATGCCTATAATCCCAGCTTTGGGGAGGTGAAAGCAGGGGAATCGGCTGTTCAAGGCCATCTTCCTAGTGAGTCAGAGGCTAGCCTGGACTATGTGAGATGCAGAGAGGCTAGCCTGGACTATATGAACCTGATGGAAACACGTTAAAGTAGGAATATTGTCTCTCCGCAGGCTAGCCTCATGACAATCATATTGTTGTTACTGTTAGGTGAAATTCTTTTTTTTTTTTTTTTTTTGTTTTTTGTTTTTTGTTTTTTTCAAGACAGGGTTTCTCTGTGTAGCTTTGCGCCTTTCCGGGAACTCGCTTTGGAGACCAGGCTGGCCTTGAACTCTCAGAGATCCGCCTACCTCTGCCTCCCGAGTGCTGGGATTAAAGGCGTGCACCACCACCGCCCGGCCTAGGTGAAGTTCTTAACTCTGGTGAGAGACTGAAGCCAGATTCCAGGGTGAGGACCCCTCCCCGTCCCTCATCCTCTTGACTTCCCCTGGCCTTTATCTTGTCTCACTTTCTGTGTCACCACTGAACAGAGGATCAGAGCTGTCTTCTCTTCCATCCCTCGGGCATTTCTGATTTACCCAGGTGAATCAGTCTGTCCTATGCAGTCTACTCCCATGTAGTGGTCGAGGTAGTAACTTTTCAGATGGTTTGGACAGCTGTGGGCAGACTAGTCCTCCAGCCTAGGATTGTCAAGGGGTAGGCTTCTGCGGCCATGAGAAGACAGACACACCAGCTTCATGCTTCTGGCTAAACTTCAAATACAGCAGGGCTTTCCTATTGCCATGGTAACCGGTACATGGACCATCAGACTCAGGGAGCAGAGGATGACGACCACAGAAACACGCTTCAGAATGAGGCTCTACAGGAGAGGGACAGGCAGGGTAGGATGGCCTGCCACAGGCTTGACTCTGCCAGGGTGGCCCGGGGCTAGCCTGGCCTGACCTGCTCCCAGAGTGGGTGGTGGCATCTTTCACCACATGTTTGCTGAGAACTAGAGATGCCAGAGCAGGGCCTCTGTCCCAGTTACCCTGCGGTGACCTGGGGACTCGCTAAGTCCCTTCCCTACTTTCTTTTTGTTTTCTAGGTGATCGAGGGGAAGATACTTTTGTTTTTAGCTGGTATCATTCTGTGGCATAGTTTAAAAGGGACCGGGTGCAGAGGAAGCCAAATGGGATGCACAGACGACACAAAGCACCAGAAAGGACATCTGCTGAGCCTGAAGCTGATAGTGCTCTGTCCCTCCTGGCCAGCACAAGCAGTCCTTGGGTCCCTCTGTCCCATCCAGGTCATACACCTAAGGCACAAAAAGCCTCTTTTCAGGCTTTTCAAAAACAACAATGATTAAAAAAACAAAGGACAGTGGTATCTGAGTCAGGGGTGGGAGCGTGCTGTCACCCCAGCCTTCCTGTCAGGATCGCAGGCTGTGTGAACTGACACCACAGCCTGGCCCAGCAGGACAGCAGCAGAACCCGGAACCATACCTGGTTTAGTGCTCATTGCAGGGCCTCAGTGTGCAGGTTAAAAGGGTTGCTACCACACGTTCCTCTGAGCATCTACATCAAGGCAGTAGCTGGCTTCCTGCTTTCAGTATTTGCAGACAGACTGATAACTTAGGCTTAGGAATGTCACCCAACTTGTGGAGAGTCACCTTAAAGGATTTGTGTTTAACTGTGTGCGTGTGCCTGTCTGTCTCACATGTGCACACACAGTTTTTCAAAACACGTTTAAGCATCAGAGACAGTGACACTTCCAACTTCTATTGTATTATTGTTTTTTTGTTTGTTTGTTTGCTTGTTTATTATCCTACATGCATTCATTAGTCACCAAGCCAAGTGTCTTATAAGGGACGTGAGTTTCTGCAATAGATGCGGCAGGCTGGGAGCAACTCTTGTCTCCAGGCCTCTGTGTAAGCTAGAACCTGTCTCCACACTCACTTCTCTTCTTAACTCCCGTGTCTTCATCAGCGTATCGCTAAAATGTCCTCGGCAATAAGAAGCTTCTCTGGTGCCCTAGAAACTCCTGGAAGGAAGCGTCTTAGAGGCTGTGGTGTTTCCTGTTCATAGTCTGACGATAGCCAGTGGTGGAGGGAGACGAGTGTGCTAAGCAGTGGCATAGGTTAGCTGTAAATGGTCTCTAATAAAATACCTGGAGCCTGATATTGGGGTGAATGCTGAAAGATCAGAGAGACAAAGGAACAAGCCACCTCTTACCTCTAGGACTCCTCAGCCCGAAAAGCTTTCCTCAGCTGAAAGACTTTAGTTCCTGTCTCCTCACGCCTTATATACCTTTCTCTGCCCACCCATATCATTTCCTGTCTCAACTTTCCTAGTGTTGGGATTAAAGGTGTGTGACTCCCAAGTACTGGGATTAAAAGTGTGTGCCACCACTGCCTGGCTGTGTTTCTCTCCTAGACTGAGTCAATCTCATGTAGTTCAGGGTGGCTTTGAACTCACAGAGATCCAGAAGGATCTCTGCCTCCTGAGTGCTAGGATTAAAGGTATGTGCCACCACTGCCTGGTTCTGTGTTTAATCTAGTGGCTTGTTCTGTTCTCTGATCTTCAGGCAAATTAATTAAGGTACATAATATATCACCACATTTCCCCTTTTTTTGTCTAAAATAATAAAAGAAGGCTATAACTAATATAAAAACTATATACAATAAGTATATACAATATGTACAGTCAAGAATTATATTAACAATATCCAGTCCATAAACATTTGACAGATTCAGAGAAAATACTCCATTATCTATCCTTTTTTTTTGGGGGGGTGAGTCCAAAATGTAGCTAATTCACTTTCTATCCTAATTTGTATTACCAACCAAATGCTATCTTCTGATATCTTTCAAACATATATACTTTACACCTCTTTAGTGAGTTTCTTTTCTGAATTTGTTAATGAGGAAAACTATAACTACCTAATCTTCAACTCCCTCAGAGACCCAAGAAGGAAATAATATTACCTAAGAAATCAAGAAGTGCAAGCAAGCAACTTCCAAAAAAATATGAGAAATGACAGAAACAGCTGGCTGCCTGGACAGTCACTCAAGGTTCCTCTGAAATGTTGGGGCATCCATCTTCAGCCTACAGGCCTAGAATATCTGACAGACCTATCTGTGAAGCAGGATATTCTGAAAGGCCTTCCTAGGTTGTCTTAGCAAAGTTCAGCAGTC